>NW_017306954.1:204609-238787 GCF_000935625.1 Nanorana parkeri | reverse complement strand
AGTAACACGACAAACCTGTCCTGAAATATTTCTATGGTAAATATACCGCGGGGAACGTCTGCGTCCGTCTCATTTTGGGAGATTCGCTCAGACTAGTCTGACTTGTCCTCCGCCATAAGAAGGGTGAGAGCTGCATAATCTCATCCCCGCCCCCGCTGGTAATGGTCCTGTGAGCGTCTCTGTGCTGGAGAATGAGCAGATTAACCTCTCAGGACCATTAAAACTCAGCTAGAGGGGGGGCTTAACACAAAGGTATAATTAGTATCCGATAATGACTGCCAGGAATCATTTCCAGCTTTTATCCCCCTGAGAAGAACGCTGGGAGCCACCATTGTCTGCTGCGGGTCACCCCACTGAAAGCCTTAAAGTGATATTAACGTCAAAAGGTTTTTACGTTGTTTCAGATGCTGATGAAATCACTTAGAATGGACGCAGCTCCTTGACGTTTAAAAGTTTTACCTTCCTGCAGAACCAGCTGGTCCCCTGAGCACCGGCCCTGATATTAGGGTGGCTCCTTTCCCTTGCAGGGTCCTATGGAGCCACCCCTGTGTGTGCTAGTAAGCTGTGCGTATCTCCACAAAAACAGACGCAACGCAAGCCATTCTCCTCGCCGCATGCTAAAATTGTACACCGAGCTGCACGTACGTACATTGCGAACAGGAAATAAAAGAATCTTTATAGTGCAGAAGAGATACAGTATAGAATAGAGATGCACCGATACCAGTTTTTCGATATCGAGTACCAATATCTTTTTTCCGGTACTCGCCGATACCGGAAGTCCCCTTAAGAAAGCCGGGCTGCGTGACAAGGAAGCATGGACCCGGCTTTTTGGCCATTCAGGAAGCCGGGCGGCATGTAATGACTCCCCACCTGGTTTTCTGAGTAGCCGAGAAACCGGCTCCATGCTCCCTCGTCACCAGGTGACCTGGCTTTCTGGCCAATCAGGTAGCTGGGGGGCGGGAAATGATTCGCCCCCACCTGGCTTCCTGATTGGCCAGCTTCCCGACCAATCAGGAAGCCAGGCTGTGAGTCATTACACGCCCCCCGGCTTCCTGATTGGCCAGGAAGTGCGCTCCATGCTCCCTACTGATGAGGGAGCATGGAGCTGGCTTCCTGGCAAATCGGGAAGCTGTGATACCGGAAGTTCCGGTATCGGGATAAGGATCGGGGGCATTTGGGCAAGTATGAGCACGCACCCAAATACTCGGTATCGGTGCCAATACTAATAACGGTATCGGTGCATCCCTAGGGGGAATTTATCAAAACTGGAGCAGCTTCTCTGTTTGCAGCAGTTTTCATAAATTCCCCCCAATGTCTCTTCTACAAAAGAAAAAAACCAGACAGTCTGAAAATGTTAATTGGTATCAAGTTCCACTTTAAGACCATGAAGCAAAAACCACGTTGCCCCTGATAACCAATCATTTTCAGACACTTAAGCCCCGTTCACATTGAGCGATTTATCGCACGGTAATTCCCGCGATATCGCGGCAAATTACCGCGCGATATCGCGCTCCAATGCATTTCAATGGGGCAAAGGGTCCTGCTGTCGCGGGTCGTGTGTCCCTTTTTGGAGCGGATTTAGCTGCGATTCAAGCTCGCTCAATGCAAGCTTGAACGCGATATCGCGCGGCAAATCTCGCGATATCGCGCAATATGCAAATCGCGCGATTTGCATATCGCGCAGTGGGAACGGGGCCTTAGGGGTTACATTTTCAAAGGTATGTCGCTCGCACGGCACTAGCACACCCCTAGATGGCGCTGACTAGTATAGAAACTTATCAGCGCCATCTAGAGGCGCTAGTGCCATATGAACGGACCAGAACTTTTATAAATGACCCCCTAGAACAGGGGTAGGCATCCTCGGCACTAGGGTTGCCACCTGTCGAGGATTCACCTGGACAGTCCGGGTTTTGAATGCTGTGTTCGGGTTTCATGGCAGCAGAAACCTGGACACAAGATGTCAGGCAGACAGGGGCAGCCAAAATTAAGATAGGGGCTACTGGCCCCCCACTGAAAATAGTCTTGACTGTGATATTTACATATGAATGGGCGGCGCTATTTACATATGAATAAGCCGCGACTCGCTAGAGTGTTCGGGTTTCGCTGGAAGAAAAGGTGGCAACCCTACTCGGCACTCCTGCTGTGTATGCCTTCGCCTCTGGGACTCACGCCTGTGGCTGTCAGTCCTGCAATGCCTCATGAAACTTGTAGTTCCACAGCATCTGGGGTGCCCTATGAATGATGGATTTTGTGGTCGCTTCACACACGCTTCTTATATCCAAAAGCAGAGCAAATGGCAACAATGAGGTCACCTACTTACATCATTTTGCCCTTTCCCCTCATTGCATTAGCTTTCATTGGTCATCGGGCTTCCCAGAGGCACATGTGCTCTTCATTATAGGAGTCTATGAGCGCTTTGTAATCCTTTTTGTCATTGTGACTTCCACCCTCCTGTTGCCTGCATGTGATTTATATAATCAGAGGGATACAAGGGAATGGTGTATCCTGTGTAATTATATACTACTAATGACTGTTAAGTGAGTGTCTTCCTTTACATCATCTTCATAACCTGGTTTTATAGACGGCGTTCTCAGGAGGTTTGGATGGCCAATGACGTTCCCCGGCATATACTTAGCTCTCTGCTCTACTTTATTTTGCCCTTGCTTTTATAAAGTTGCCCATAATGGTGGAGACCGCGCGCACCACTCATGGGAAGAGTTCACCTCTATTGGTGCTGTTTTTGTAGCTGACTCCATGTTTAAAAGTATATAACAAAATAAATTGCCATGCAGAAGATAAAGCATTAAATATGGCTTTCCCTCGAAGACACTTCGCTCGATCCCGTTGCTCCTACCACTCAGGATCGTCCGCATAATGAGGCAGCCTGAGGCTGGCATCTCATTGGGTCACGTGAGGGGGCGGCATGGCTGCACTGCTGAGCAATGTTTGCAGCATGCCTGCCGCCGCCTTTCCGGCCAGAGAGTCCCAGGGTGCTGAGAGCCCGGCGAGGAGATTGTTTATGGGTCATACGCATCTCCCCGCCCACCTCTTAGCAACCCGGCACCCTCTGGCCAGCGTCCTGCCCAGCTCCTAGCAACCAATGACGTCAGTGAGCTGGGGTGTTGCTGGTGTTGCACGTTCCAGGGGGGTGGGTGCATGGGGGTGTTTCTGGTGGTGAGGGGTCCTGGCGGTGGGGGGGTCCATACTAATGGGGGGGTGGCAGGGTGGCCTCTGCATCATCTCACCTGGGACGCTCTGGCCAGCGTCCCAACCAGCTGCTGGCAACCAATGACGTCAGTGAGCTAGGCGGGACGGGGGGTTGCTGGTGTTGCACGTTCCATGGGGGTGGGTGCGTGGGTGTGCTGCTGGTGGTGCATGCTAATTGGGGTTGGCAGGGTGGCCTCTGTATCATCTCACCTGGGATGCTCTGGCCAGTGTACCGACAGCTCCTGGCAACCATAGCATCAGTAAGCTAGGTGGGACACCAGCCAGAGTATCCCAGGTGAGATGATGCAGATTCCACCCTGCCACCCCCCATGCACCACCAGCAACACACCCACCCCCCTGGAACGTGCAACACCAGCAACCCCTGCCTCTCCCTCCCCGGCAACAAAAAGGCTAAGGACACCCCTTATACCACTCATTCAGGTTGCATGACGTCCATTGTCATTCAACCTGCTTCCTGTGAACCCAGGCTGTCATAGACACACCCCTGAGGGCGGGTGATCCAGCCAGCATTGGCTTACAGCACTGCTGCACAGTATAATACTTACATGTCCTTACATGTACACTGTTCTGTGCAGGACTAAGTACCACCCAGGGAGGGAAGAGGCCCTCGCTTGTCATGGGACAGGAGAGAAGACAACAGAGGATGAGAATGACAGCCTGGAAGCTTGCAGGTCAGACAGCTCCTATATTTCTAACAGGACAGGTTCCCTTGAGATCCCACCTCCACTCTCTCAGAGCCTGCCTTCCAAATTACAACTCAACGTCTGAACTAGGGATGCACCGATACTAGTATCGGTATCGGTGCTGATCTCGAGTGTTTGGGCGAGTAGTTGTCCAAGTGCTCCGATACCTTCCCTGGTACCGGAACTTCTGGTCAGTGGAAGATTTCCTCTGACCCGCAGTGCCGTAGGGGAACATAAAGCCGGCTTCCCGAGCGATCAGGAAGAGGGGCGGCGAGTAATGACCCACCTCCCAGATTGGCCAGGAAGCTGGCTTCCCGGCCAATCAGCATCGAGCTGGCTGAACAGGTGGCTCGATGCTGATTGGCTGAGAAGCTTTCCCAGCTAATCAGCATCGATACAGCTTCCCAGCCAATCAGAAAGCCGCGAGGGCAGGTCATTACTCGCCGCCCCGCTTCCTGATCGCACATGAAGCCGGCTCCATGCCGGTGGAAGCACCGTTATCGGTACACGGTATCGACGAGTACCGAAAACAAAATATCAGTACTCGTACTCGATACCGAAAAACCGGTATCGGTGCATCCCTAGTGTGAACAATGTAACATTATCATTGCTTGCTGGAAGCAATGCATGATGGGATATGTAGTCTTGAGAAATGGAGATTGCATCACATCAAGCAGCAGGGAAAGAGACGCAAAGCACACTGGGGGTCCAGGCGTTGATGGAAGTGATGGGCAGACGGAAGGCAGCGCTCCCTACATCAAAGGGATTTTTTGCATTATCAGACACAAGTCCAGTATGTATTCCTATTACAATGCTGATGTGATGACAGGAGAGGAGATGCCGGGACTTTACACCTCTGAGCGTCAGCACAGCTGTTTATATGGAAATAGCGATTTCTAAAAATAGTCATTTACTGTATTGTAATAAACTACATGCTAAATTCTCCACCCGATGAACATTCACCGCGAGGCAGGTTCACCGTGCCATGTCATAGTCTCATCTCAATAAACTGGGTTTCTGCTGCAGATAAAAGCTGCGGGCCGGTGCAGTGCCGGGTTCTCTCAGGGGGTGGAGTCCAATCTGTTGCCTGTTTTTTTGAACACTGCAGCAGTCCAGAGTCCAGCAAAGTAACTGCGTACCAACCGCACACATCATAAATACATTGCCTGCCATAAAGCAGGACTTTGAAAGGCGCTCAGGCGTCCCGCTCTGTACATTTATGGGCATATATTTATAGACATGCAATCTATCGCATAGTCTGCATTACTAGCCCTGAATGTACGCATTCCGCTCTGCGTCTTTTCTTCCTGGTCGGGTGTATACATGTGCAGGACATAGTTGGCAACGGTCCCTGAAATCTCGGGACAGTCATGAATTTTTAATGCTTGTACCTGAAGTCTTTAATCCTTTATTTTTGTTCAAAGGAATTTTTTTTTTAGTATATTGTTTCTGCTCTATAAACGAATAAATTGTCTATCGCGGCGCACCGCCATCTTTTCGGTAGTTCTCATATTCACCATCATTTCCCTGAGATTTACCAAGTTTCCAATGTGGAAAGTGGGATTGCTCAGCTAATGCATGCCGCCGTGTAGCTGCTTCTAAAGCTGGCCATACACCTTACAACCATCGCACGTCTTTCGTTGTGCGATGGTTGTAAGTTCATTAAAATTTCGTACGACCCGCCCATCTTGGACAGGCAGATCGTACATGGGATCATCGCAAGCCCGCTCCGCTGAGGGGAGGGCTTGCCGATGATTTCAATGCTGAGCGGGCAGTGTGCGCTTGCGCACACCGGCCCATGTGGCTTTCGTCTTCCGAGCACGCTACCAAGCCGCCCAAAATCATACAATTTTCGGCGGGTCTTCCAGCGTGTTAAGGAAGACAAAAGTAGTGCGACCGTACAGTAGATGCGGTCGCACGCCTTCCATACACCTGCCGATTATCGTACGATCGCGGGATCACCCGCGATTATCGTACGATAATCGGGAGGTGTTTAAACACCTGGTCTTGAAGTGGTTAAGTATTGCAACTGTGTTTGTGTTTATTGTAGGTCTGGACAGCCCCGAGCTCTCTTGATATGCTGGGGATGCTGCAAAGCCAGTTGCGTTGACCACGGTTCTGCAGGAGCACCCGCATAGCAATAACGTGCCAGCCCTGTCAGTCTTCAGATGCAGAGTAGAGCAAAGCCAGTGGAAGCTCTTCCAGGTTCCTCCTCCACTCTGATTTGTCACATGACACAGCCAAGGGGACGCCCCAGAGGAGTTCTCCTCACTCTGCGAGGTGCTGCTCTATACAGTATGAGGTCTGTTTTTTGAAAGGAAGGGGGAGATCTTTGCCGGGGGAGGAAGTTAAAGATCTGAAGGCTCGGGTGCTACATTGCTTGATAATATTCCTTTAAACCAAGTTGCCCCTTGGTCTGTCCCTGTCAGGGTACAACAGTCAGCAGCCATAGTGCAGCTCCTGCCCGGATCGCTGCATGAGCCGATATGCATGCGTGTGTTTGGCGCTACAGCGCCAATATTGCGTATAGGAATGCGCATGTGCAAAACTGATGGGCACATGATCGCGCCGTAGCGTGCGCATGCCTGTTCTTGGTGCCAGGCGGGCTATTAAAGGATGGCTCCTGCATCTGCAACTTGCTGAGAGATGTTCAGCTGTATTCTGCCCGGAGTTCTTCTTAATAAAAAAAAAAGGGCTGTGATGTGGTGTCTGCCTGTTGACTGTAAATATACTAATGAGTGTATATACAGCAGGATGAGCTGGCCACAGCCCCATGCAGAAATCTAAGCTCACCTGATTCATGCAACATGGATGTGGAATGGGAACACGGCTTCACCTCACCCTACAACTCTGCCTTGGGCACTGGGCACGGTGACAGGTAGAGGCAGGGCTGTTATACAAAGAACACCATGATCTCCACACCCCGGGGAGGGCAGAGCACCAGACGAGGGTGAGAAAGTGAACAGAAATGAAGAAGCAGGCTGGAGGGAGGGGAGAGAGCAAAGGGAGGCTAGGAGAGTTGAGTGGGGGTGCATGACGGCTGACTATCCTCAGCACCCCCAGGTCAATATTGTACCTGATCCATTGACGATACTGTTACCTTGAGCAATGATGACATCTCCACGGATGACAAAGGTCATACAGTCAAGCTTTAGAAATAGAACAGAGGAACAAATGTTAGTGCAAATCATTTAAAGTTGACAGAGAACTCACAAATGAAGCACAATATGTCCCCTAATAATGTCCCGGTCATCCTTTCCCACTAGACAACCATCACTATGTTTGCCCCAGCATCGTTCAGGGTCTTCATTAGAGATGGGCCGAACACCCACGTGTTCGGTTCCTATTCGAACGTCCGAAAAGTTCGAATACGAACTAGAACCTAATGCAAGTCAATGGGGTCGAACGTTCGAAAACGAATGTCCCCTTTAAGAGGTCTTATATGCAAGTTATTGGCCATGAAAGGTGTATGGGGGTCCAGGTACTGCCCTGGGGGACAGGAATAAATGCCAAAAAACCCTGTTTTTAAAGGAGCAGTGATTTTAACATCACTTAAAGGGTAAGAATAAAAATGAAAAATTCCTTCAAATATAGTGCCTGGGGGGTCCCCATTACCTGCTGCAGCAAAACTGACATTTCTAAAAATAAAAAAAAGACATTTTTTTTTTTACTTTTAAAGTGTGCAGTCTCCCCTCCCAAACAATACCAGACCCTTTAGGTCTGGTAGGAATGTTAGGAGGTCCTGGCAGGGCCGGAAAGGGGGGGACGAGCGAGTGCCCCCTCCCACACCAGGCCACATGCCCTCGGCACTGGGAGGGTGTCCCCGTGCCGATGGGGACAAGGGCCGTCCCATCTGCTCCCCGTCGACTACCGCCGCATAATGGCATTTTAACAGATGCCGGCAAAACATACACAATTGGGCGGAGCTAGATGTCACCGCTAGCTCCGCCCAATTGTGTAGTTTGCCGGCATTTGATAGGCGAGACATGATTGGGCAGAGTCATCATGACTTTGCCCAATCATGGCTCCAAATAAGTACTGAGCCCTGATTGGGCAAACTCTTGCACCTGACCTGTGGTCAGGTGCAATTCTTTAACCAATTAGAGCTTCGGAGAGCTCTTTGCCATATGGGACGTTGCGCGGTCGAACAGGCCGCGAACATCCCATAAAGTTTGGCGCTCTGCGAATGCTCGAACGGCCGATGTTCGATTCGAACTCATGTTCCAATCGAACCGGCGGACTATCCCTAGTCTTCAGCCACTTCCAAACCTGGAGCTGGCCATACATGTGCACAACTGCATTGCAATTGGATAAAAATGAAATGGACTGTCCCGGCAATGTCAAAGAATAGCCTCAGATGGGTTTCTTAAATTTGACTGCCAACGCGGAAATACACTGCTTAAGATTGAATTTTGGACATTTGCTAGAAGGAGGTTGAAGAACCAACCAGCATATTATATATCGTGGAGGCTTTTGGAAAGTCTTGGAGCTCCTGGCTCCACTCACCTGACATGGCCGAGCCAATGGGATTTTCATATATTGGAAGTTGCAGGGACTGTGGTATGGAGGGGGAGCTCCAGGAACTCTAGTCCCGAGACCTTGCCCCTGAAGTCCTAAAATGTATAAGAAGCCAGTGGGAGACTTCGTCCACCAGTTTTCGTCCATAACTAAAATATAAGTTCTGAGCCTTTGGACCCTTTACTAGCAAAATGTTTTTTTTAAAGAGGAACTCCAGGAATCTACAATATTAACCCTTGTAGTGTGGGGGGTATAATAACTGCTTGTTTTGGTCTAGGGGGCTCAAATTAAAAAAATATACTCACCCAATACTCAGTCCCACTGGCTGCTAGACCGATCTCCAGAGCCTCTTCCCCCCTGGGCCCCGGCGGTCTAAGGACCCATGACGTCATCATGTCCAATGTATTTACCTGCATTAGATGTGAGCATACAAAGGGACATTCCACAGCTGGAGAGAAGGGTGAGAGAGAGAGGGGAGCATCCACCACTGCAGGTCCTAGGATCAGGTGAGTATCTCTTCTGTATTCTGCCCTCTAGAACAAAATGAGTCGTTAACCCTTGCAGTGCAGGGGTAGCTCCGCTGCAAGGGGTCATTTTTTAAATAACTGGAGTTCCTCTTTAAATGAAGTCAAAACGTTTCTTTTCATTTTGGATAGAGTCAGAAATGGCTAAAGCACATAAGGTTTTTGCCATCTGTTCCCCATTGCAGGAATTTTCATTTACTTCCTGTCCTGTTGACAGTAGAAATGAGCAAAGTGAGGAAAATTCCCTCTTAGACAAGTGTTCCCATTGGAAGATTTCCCCTCAGTTCCTTTTCTGGTGACAACAGTCCCAATGACAGAATGACAGTGATCACCAGGACAAACAGAAAGGATGAATCTCTTTAGTGAGGTCATAAACAGCCATACAACTTGAAAACTTGACACTCTATAGAGATCCAAAACTGAAAAAAAGTTTTGACTTTAGATTACTTGAAGATAAAAATAAATATATATATATAGTATACACACACACACACACACACACACACACACACACACACATATATATTACAAATTGTTTCTCAGCAATAAATCCTGGAATATGTATTCATCTACAACCTCTGGTAAATTGATATATCACTGTATTATGATATTAGTCCCCCCACCAGCTATTGTAACCTCTATACCCTCAGCCTCTCCATCCTTTTGGATTCCTCATTCCGCTGCAAGCTGAGACAACACAGAGCTGTGACTTCTTGTATCGGGGGAAAAATTCCAGAACTTGGACAGAATTTTTCTTTTAACCTTCCCAGCCCTTTACTTCCTTTTCATAAATTTCTCGTGTCTGCTGGTCTCTTCTCATGCCGCTGGTCATCATTATGTTGTCTCGTGTAATATCATCTGCAGTTCAATGCTCCTTCCGCAGGGATATGTGAATTCAGGTGTGCACGCCTTAGGTGTCCAACACTAGAATACAAATATGTAGATACATCACCTCTGGTCCTTTAAACTGTGCGGATTGCCTAAAGTGTCAGATTGGCCAACAGCTGGTGGATCGGGGTTCCCCTGGTGGGAATTGCACTCTTTTTCTGTCTCACAAAGTCTTAATGAAGGGAAGGTGCTATCCTAGATAAGTTTTTAGCCTAACAATATATCAGCCTGCCTGATGCAAGGGCTCAGACAGCACACAGCCCTCCTGTGGACATTGATGAGCTTTTTTTTCTCATGGTGCAATAAAATGATTTGTGCATGCATCAGCAAATCCAAGGAAACCCAGTGTGAATGAGACCTCCATACCATGAAAATCAATCATCATTGTTTATTCATCAACTTTTTTTTAGTAAAATTTAAAGTGAATCTGTATTCAAAGGAAATCCATACTGAGCGAAGTTTGTTGGCCGCCACTGCCATCTTCTTTCTGAAAATACTAGATGTCTGGTTACTATCATACTGCAGGTCCATGAGGAGATATCACTAACTCCCCTTAGGGAATTCTGTGTTTGGTCTGCCCTCTTTGGCTCTCTTTTGCCCCTGTGGCATAGTGCGGGGCACTTGAGAAGGGACCTCAATGTTGAGAGATCGTGTCTTGCATCTGTCTGGAGAGTGATGAATGAGATTTGGTATCTGGGTTTTCCCAACCAAGAGGAATATGGAACTGTTGACTGTAACAACTGTTAAAGGGTTTCTAAACCCTCCGGTGTTTTTGCATATATCTACTGCTAGCGTGCTCCCGTCCGAAAATGCTCGGGCGGCCGCAAAGCATCTTGGGGGGCGCATGCGCAGTTCGGATTTTTAGCCGGGAGGCGGGGAGAGACACAAGGTATATGTACGCGTGCACCCGCATGCAGACACCGTGGGACAGGAAGTACCAGCAAGGACAGAGGAGTCAGCGCTGGATCGGAGACCCGCAGCAGCGCTGGAGAGAAGGCTCAAAACTACAGGAAAGAAGATCGGATTAAGAGACATCATTTAAGGTAAGTGCTTTCATTAACATTGGGGGGAGGGGAAAAACTCTTTGCCTTTAATGTAGCTTTAACTGTGATGACTTTTTCGAGCGTTCCTCCTTAGTGAAGTTTAGGGAAGGAGGAAGAGCCATTAGTTCTTTGTGTGGAGTAAGGGGCCTAGCGTTCCTGTAGAAACTTCAGTCATGAAGTGAGACTGATGCTTGAACTTTGAAACAAAGAATCGCTGCTGTGAATTCTTTGCAGAATAGAAGAACAATCAGGTAAAGAATCTTCAAACCTTAAAGACAGTTGTGTGGACAGTGATCACTCCTAACACACTGTAAAAGAACACTTTGTCTGAGGTTACCTCAGGAGGGCAAAGGGGGTGACTTAGACCACAGAGAAGTCAAGTGCAGAGAGGGTGGGGACCACTGGAGAAGCAGGAAAATTAAGGATTCAAGTCCTATGTGACAGCGCTCTCCTGGGGGGTGGGGGATGGGTGGTTCTGTGTTGTTCAGAACTTTTCGGGTATTGGTATGGTTAAATGGGGGCTGTGTGGAGGAGGATGGTATAAAGGTGGGGGTGGCGTGCGGCTTCAGTTCAATATGGACCGGGGTGTCCAATTGGTATGGGTGCAAAACAGAAGAAAAGAGTCTGAGGCGGGGTTGATGCTGCCCGAGAAACAATAACGTTGATATTTTTCCCTCCGCGACGTATTAAGTATCAGGGGTGGAGGGAGAAATAAAAAACAAAAAAGGTGCACATTAAATGGAGGCAAGTTGAGCGGTGTGTGGTGCGTATATATCAACTCACAACTCAACTCACGGTGAGTTGATATACGCACCACACACCGCTCAACTTGCCTCCATTTCATGTGCACCTTTTTTGTTTTTTATTTCTCCCTCCACCCCTGATACTTAATACGTCGCGGAGGGAAAAATATCAACGTTATTGTTTCTCGGCCCAGCATTAACCCTGCATGCCCCAGCCCATGTAACTCCCGCTATACTTTCACCTGTCCAACCCCAAGGGCAGTCGCGCCTCAGACTCTTTTCTTCTGTTTTGCACCACTGGAGAAGCAACTGGGGCAGAAAACCTAGGTGTATCCAGCCAGCTTGGAGGCCTTCCTGTTGAGAATTGGAAATACCACCAGGGTAGCCCAGAGAGGGATGGATCAGTGATCTGCTGTGTACATAGGAGAGGCACTAGGGGAATGTCCATAAACCTGAGTACCAGTAATGCCCTGTCCATGACAATCTTGCCAGGCACTATGGGAGAGCTCAGCAACATCAGGCCAAGTGAGTTTCGGTCTATGGTAAAGGAAAGCAAGTAGTGATGGGCACACCATGTAGGACGTGCGGCCAAAGAGTTTGTAAGACCTATCTAAAGAGCTGCCTTGTGAAGTGCTTGCAGGGAAGTATCAAGCTCTGCCATAGCATAATCACTGCTTGCGAAAGGCTTTCCTTCTGCTGTATGGTGACCCCATGGGTAATACATGCTAGACCCCAGTTACACAACCAAAGACTAAATCAGAGACCCAGGCCAAGTATGCAGATTATGACTCTGACTTTACAAGCTGCTTTCTTTTGGGGGCAGCAGATGTTGCTGAGCTCTCCCATAGTGCCTGGCAAGGTTGTCATGGACAGGGCATTACTGGTACTCAGGTTTATGGACATTCCCCTAGTGCCTCTCCTAAGTACACAGCAGATCACCAATCCCTCTCTCAATAAGTAAGCAAGAGAGGAGAGAAATTAATGAGACCAGCAATACCTGTGACGCACCTAGGGCTGCAGATTTTATCTGGGGAGAGCTGGTCACTATTTGACTTGATGTGAACCATTCTTCTAAAGGCAGCAGGCTGTCTGGAGTGACCATTGTTTAGAGTGATTGGATTAAGCTCTTCTCTAATTAAGACAATCCAATGCGGCACCTGGCTGTCTGGGGGAGGGGACTGTTCATTGTAACAATGAATGCTTATCTGATTGTGTGAGGTATAAACTCTGTATTGTCTGATTCTTGGAGTAAGCCCCCATGCCATAGTCACTGGCTTCTGGTTCCAGCACCCAGGGACGGAGATATCCAGGGCTGAAGACGGAGATATCCAGTCGGGGTATCAGGGAGTCCGTCACAATACCAACCTGCATATTTCTCTCAATACAGGTTAACATAATGGCTTAAATACTTACTTTTGTTGGAGCAAGCTTTGTTCCAGGCTTCTTCCAGTACTAGTCAAGAAAACAAAAGCCCAGGCATTTGGTAACATGATCTCCACTGAAAAGGATCTGAAATCTGGTCCTCTGCTTCAGGAAAGAAGACATGGACAAATACCTAGGCATTCGGTTTCGTGAATAACACAAAAAGGAGAATGAAGCAGCATTTTCTCCAGGTGAGGAACGTATTTTAGCTCTTCTATTTACCATTTATCCATCCACAACAGCAAGACTGCTAACATCTGAGTATATGTTTGTATGGAGAGCTAAAAACCCAGAATCTTGCCAATGTAAGGGTATATTCACACCAATATATACAGTACATCCAGGACAAAAAAAGGGCTAGGCTGTATCCATTATAAGACCAACTGTATTATCAACAAAACAAATAATAAGAAGACATAGCAAGTATAAGGTGCATTTAAAAGACGGCATATGTAAAAAAAATGAACAAACAGAAAATTAGGAAATGTTAAAGGTTATTATCACAATCACAAAACACAGAATTGGACACAAGTTGAAACATTGAAACAAAAATATGGTATATAGTAGGAATAATATGAGTAATTATTCCTCATTCGCAGCGCTCTGTTCCATGTCTATGAAATAAGTGGACAGCTGACAAGGCGAGTTGCGTCATCTAGCTCCCCATCGGTTGAAGGTCATGGCTGTTATATGGTAAATGGTTGTTTCAGTAATCTCTCCATTGTAATCCAGTGTGGCCACAGCTATCCGTGAAGTCACTGAATCAGAAGGGGTTGGCACTACCAGCCCAAGAAGGATTCTGTAGAATGTCCACAAACTCTTGTTAAGTCTCCAGGACTAAGAAGTCACATATGGAACAACATAATTGCCAGGGAAGGTCCCAAATTGCTGCGTTCTCCAGCAGACACCTAGGAAACATACAGATGGATGACTTACACATTCAGGTGATACATCCTGTCGGGATCTTTCCTTCTAGTTTACAGTCACTCACCTACAAACCAACCATCATCACATTGCTGTGTTACTGTCACCACATCCCCTGCCACCAACTGCAGCTCGTCTGAGTTATTAGGAGAGAAAGGAAATACTGCTCGGTACCTGAAAGCAGCAAGAAATTATATTTCTTGAACAGGATCTATAGTAATAGAACTTGGACAGAATTTTTCTTTTAACCTTCCCAGCCCTTTACTTCCTTTTCATAAATTTCTCGTGTCTGCTGGTCTCTTCTCATGCCGCTGGTCATCATTATGTTGTCTCGTGTAATATCATCTGCAGTTCAATGCTCCTTCCGCAGGGATATGTGAATTCAGGTGTGCACGCCTTAGGTGTCCAACACTAGAATACAAATATGTAGATACATCACCTCTGGTCCTTTAAACTGTGCGGATTGCCTAAAGTGTCAGATTGGCCAACAGCTGGTGGATCGGGGTTCCCCTGGTGGGAATTGCACTCTTTTTCTGTCTCACAAAGTCTTAATGAAGGGAAGGTGCTATCCTAGATAAGTTTTTAGCCTAACAATATATCAGCCTGCCTGATGCAAGGGCTCAGACAGCACACAGCCCTCCTGTGGACATTGATGAGCTTTTTTTTCTCATGGTGCAATAAAATGATTTGTGCATGCATCAGCAAATCCAAGGAAACCCAGTGTGAATGAGACCTCCATACCATGAAAATCAATCATCATTGTTTATTCATCAACTTTTTTTTAGTAAAATTTAAAGTGAATCTGTATTCAAAGGAAATCCATACTGAGCGAAGTTTGTTGGCCGCCACTGCCATCTTCTTTCTGAAAATACTAGATGTCTGGTTACTATCATACTGCAGGTCCATGAGGAGATATCACTAACTCCCCTTAGGGAATTCTGTGTTTGGTCTGCCCTCTTTGGCTCTCTTTTGCCCCTGTGGCATAGTGCGGGGCACTTGAGAAGGGACCTCAATGTTGAGAGATCGTGTCTTGCATCTGTCTGGAGAGTGATGAATGAGATTTGGTATCTGGGTTTTCCCAACCAAGAGGAATATGGAACTGTTGACTGTAACAACTGTTAAAGGGTTTCTAAACCCTCCGGTGTTTTTGCATATATCTACTGCTAGCGTGCTCCCGTCCGAAAATGCTCGGGCGGCCGCAAAGCATCTTGGGGGGCGCATGCGCAGTTCGGATTTTTAGCCGGGAGGCGGGGAGAGACACAAGGTATATGTACGCGTGCACCCGCATGCAGACACCGTGGGACAGGAAGTACCAGCAAGGACAGAGGAGTCAGCGCTGGATCGGAGACCCGCAGCAGCGCTGGAGAGAAGGCTCAAAACTACAGGAAAGAAGATCGGATTAAGAGACATCATTTAAGGTAAGTGCTTTCATTAACATTGGGGGGAGGGGAAAAACTCTTTGCCTTTAATGTAGCTTTAACTGTGATGACTTTTTCGAGCGTTCCTCCTTAGTGAAGTTTAGGGAAGGAGGAAGAGCCATTAGTTCTTTGTGTGGAGTAAGGGGCCTAGCGTTCCTGTAGAAACTTCAGTCATGAAGTGAGACTGATGCTTGAACTTTGAAACAAAGAATCGCTGCTGTGAATTCTTTGCAGAATAGAAGAACAATCAGGTAAAGAATCTTCAAACCTTAAAGACAGTTGTGTGGACAGTGATCACTCCTAACACACTGTAAAAGAACACTTTGTCTGAGGTTACCTCAGGAGGGCAAAGGGGGTGACTTAGACCACAGAGAAGTCAAGTGCAGAGAGGGTGGGGACCACTGGAGAAGCAGGAAAATTAAGGATTCAAGTCCTATGTGACAGCGCTCTCCTGGGGGGTGGGGGATGGGTGGTTCTGTGTTGTTCAGAACTTTTCGGGTATTGGTATGGTTAAATGGGGGCTGTGTGGAGGAGGATGGTATAAAGGTGGGGGTGGCGTGCGGCTTCAGTTCAATATGGACCGGGGTGTCCAATTGGTATGGGTGCAAAACAGAAGAAAAGAGTCTGAGGCGGGGTTGATGCTGCCCGAGAAACAATAACGTTGATATTTTTCCCTCCGCGACGTATTAAGTATCAGGGGTGGAGGGAGAAATAAAAAACAAAAAAGGTGCACATTAAATGGAGGCAAGTTGAGCGGTGTGTGGTGCGTATATATCAACTCACAACTCAACTCACGGTGAGTTGATATACGCACCACACACCGCTCAACTTGCCTCCATTTCATGTGCACCTTTTTTGTTTTTTATTTCTCCCTCCACCCCTGATACTTAATACGTCGCGGAGGGAAAAATATCAACGTTATTGTTTCTCGGCCCAGCATTAACCCTGCATGCCCCAGCCCATGTAACTCCCGCTATACTTTCACCTGTCCAACCCCAAGGGCAGTCGCGCCTCAGACTCTTTTCTTCTGTTTTGCACCACTGGAGAAGCAACTGGGGCAGAAAACCTAGGTGTATCCAGCCAGCTTGGAGGCCTTCCTGTTGAGAATTGGAAATACCACCAGGGTAGCCCAGAGAGGGATGGATCAGTGATCTGCTGTGTACATAGGAGAGGCACTAGGGGAATGTCCATAAACCTGAGTACCAGTAATGCCCTGTCCATGACAATCTTGCCAGGCACTATGGGAGAGCTCAGCAACATCAGGCCAAGTGAGTTTCGGTCTATGGTAAAGGAAAGCAAGTAGTGATGGGCACACCATGTAGGACGTGCGGCCAAAGAGTTTGTAAGACCTATCTAAAGAGCTGCCTTGTGAAGTGCTTGCAGGGAAGTATCAAGCTCTGCCATAGCATAATCACTGCTTGCGAAAGGCTTTCCTTCTGCTGTATGGTGACCCCATGGGTAATACATGCTAGACCCCAGTTACACAACCAAAGACTAAATCAGAGACCCAGGCCAAGTATGCAGATTATGACTCTGACTTTACAAGCTGCTTTCTTTTGGGGGCAGCAGATGTTGCTGAGCTCTCCCATAGTGCCTGGCAAGGTTGTCATGGACAGGGCATTACTGGTACTCAGGTTTATGGACATTCCCCTAGTGCCTCTCCTAAGTACACAGCAGATCACCAATCCCTCTCTCAATAAGTAAGCAAGAGAGGAGAGAAATTAATGAGACCAGCAATACCTGTGACGCACCTAGGGCTGCAGATTTTATCTGGGGAGAGCTGGTCACTATTTGACTTGATGTGAACCATTCTTCTAAAGGCAGCAGGCTGTCTGGAGTGACCATTGTTTAGAGTGATTGGATTAAGCTCTTCTCTAATTAAGACAATCCAATGCGGCACCTGGCTGTCTGGGGGAGGGGACTGTTCATTGTAACAATGAATGCTTATCTGATTGTGTGAGGTATAAACTCTGTATTGTCTGATTCTTGGAGTAAGCCCCCATGCCATAGTCACTGGCTTCTGGTTCCAGCACCCAGGGACGGAGATATCCAGGGCTGAAGACGGAGATATCCAGTCGGGGTATCAGGGAGTCCGTCACAATACCAACCTGCATATTTCTCTCAATACAGGTTAACATAATGGCTTAAATACTTACTTTTGTTGGAGCAAGCTTTGTTCCAGGCTTCTTCCAGTACTAGTCAAGAAAACAAAAGCCCAGGCATTTGGTAACATGATCTCCACTGAAAAGGATCTGAAATCTGGTCCTCTGCTTCAGGAAAGAAGACATGGACAAATACCTAGGCATTCGGTTTCGTGAATAACACAAAAAGGAGAATGAAGCAGCATTTTCTCCAGGTGAGGAACGTATTTTAGCTCTTCTATTTACCATTTATCCATCCACAACAGCAAGACTGCTAACATCTGAGTATATGTTTGTATGGAGAGCTAAAAACCCAGAATCTTGCCAATGTAAGGGTATATTCACACCAATATATACAGTACATCCAGGACAAAAAAAGGGCTAGGCTGTATCCATTATAAGACCAACTGTATTATCAACAAAACAAATAATAAGAAGACATAGCAAGTATAAGGTGCATTTAAAAGACGGCATATGTAAAAAAAATGAACAAACAGAAAATTAGGAAATGTTAAAGGTTATTATCACAATCACAAAACACAGAATTGGACACAAGTTGAAACATTGAAACAAAAATATGGTATATAGTAGGAATAATATGAGTAATTATTCCTCATTCGCAGCGCTCTGTTCCATGTCTATGAAATAAGTGGACAGCTGACAAGGCGAGTTGCGTCATCTAGCTCCCCATCGGTTGAAGGTCATGGCTGTTATATGGTAAATGGTTGTTTCAGTAATCTCTCCATTGTAATCCAGTGTGGCCACAGCTATCCGTGAAGTCACTGAATCAGAAGGGGTTGGCACTACCAGCCCAAGAAGGATTCTGTAGAATGTCCACAAACTCTTGTTAAGTCTCCAGGACTAAGAAGTCACATATGGAACAACATAATTGCCAGGGAAGGTCCCAAATTGCTGCGTTCTCCAGCAGACACCTAGGAAACATACAGATGGATGACTTACACATTCAGGTGATACATCCTGTCGGGATCTTTCCTTCTAGTTTACAGTCACTCACCTACAAACCAACCATCATCACATTGCTGTGTTACTGTCACCACATCCCCTGCCACCAACTGCAGCTCGTCTGAGTTATTAGGAGAGAAAGGAAATACTGCTCGGTACCTGAAAGCAGCAAGAAATTATATTTCTTGAACAGGATCTATAGTAATAATTCAAGACAAGATGGTAAGGAGGGCCCTGCCCCTGAGGGCTTACAATCTAAAAGAGGGAGGGGGAGGTGATACATGAGGAGGGAGCTGCGTGGGGATGAATTGTTTGAGAATGTGATGGTTGAGTGGTTAGGTTGAGGTGGGATAGGCTTCCCTGAAAAGATGAGTCTTTAGGGATCGCCTAAAGGCAGTCAGAGTGGGAGATAGATGGACGGGTTGGTGTAAAGAGTTCCAGAGGATGGAAGAGACTCTGGAGAAGTCCTGGAGGCGTGCATGGGAGGAGTTGACGAGGGAACTGGAAAGCAGGAGGCCTTTGGAAGAGCGGAGGGGACTGTTAGGGATATTTTGAGACAAGGTTGGAGATATAGCCGGGGGCAGAGTTGTGGAAGGCTTGTAACTGATTGTTAATATTTTGAATTTTATCCTTTGGGCGATTGAAGCCAGTGCAGGGATTGGCAGAGGTGGCGAGGGATGGAAGCCAGTGGATGGATTGGCAGAGAGGGGCAAGGGATGGAAGCCAGTGCAGGGATCGGCAGAGGGAGGTTGCAGACACTGAGCGGTTGGTTAGGTGAATGAGTCTAGCAGCAGCATTCATGATATACTGAAGGAAGGAGGAGCCTGTGTAGAGGTCGGCCAATGAGGAGGGAGTTGCAATTGTCAAGACGAGAGATAACAAGGGAGTGGATGAGTAGTTTTGAGGTTCCAGTGGTGAGGAAGGGGCGTATTTTGGAGATGTTACTAAGGTGAAGGCGGCAGGATTTGGATAGTGATTGGATGTGGGGAAGAAAGGTGAGGTTCGAGTCCAGGATGACACCTACCACCTTCGCATGGGAGGAGGGGTGGATAGTTGTGTTATCAATCTCAAGGGAAACGTTGGGGGAAGGTGCACGGGCGGGAAATATTAAGAGCTCAGTTTTTGAAAGGTTGAGTTTTAAGAAGTGTTGTGACATCCAGACGGATATGTCAGTTAGTAGATTAGTGACACGAGAGGACACTGAGGGGGAGAGTTGTGGAGTGGAAAGATAAATTTGAGTTTCATCTGCATAGAGATGGTATTGGAAGCCATGTTTTGGGGCTGCTTTGCTATATCTTGCAGGGGTTGCTTTGAATCTGTTCGGGGGACAGTGAAATCACAAGACTATCAAGGAATTCTGGAGCAAAACATATTCTGTCTCAGGCTGCAGGTCATGGGTCCTCCAACAGGATATTGACCCGAAACACACAGTGAACAATCTAGGCCAACATAGCCGATTTGGAAAAATTCTCCAATTCAACTGACTTCAGTTTAGCTATGTTGGCCTAGATTGTTCACTTCTCCTGCCTTCCCCAAACTCTTCTCCCTTTTGTGAATAACCCTGTAAGTTATTTCAGAGAAAATTGTGGGGTTTTTTGGAAGGGTATCATCAAACTGGTCCACGTCTAGTGACACGAGAGGACACTGAGGGGGAGAGTTGTGGAGTAGAAATATAGATTTGAGTGTCATCGGCATTGAGATGGTATTGGAAGCCATGTGAGGTTATTAACTGACCGAGAGAGGAGGTGTAGATGGAGAAGAGGACAAAGTATTGCCCTTTGTCTCCCTGCTGCTGATCTTTTCCCTATTAGTGACTTGCTATGTCTTCTTCTGCACTGTCTTTGTGTGGAGGGAGCCATGTGGGTAGCAGAGAAGATTTTGTTTCCTCATTTCAGAGCTGCCCCCCGATGGCTGGTAGACTGATGACTGTTGGGGAAGGATCAGGAAGTCGCAGGAGAGGTGCGGAAAGCAAACATTAAGCGAATGGATGAAGCAGAATAAGTGAGATCTTTGCACTGCAGGTTATCAAGTGCAGCTTTCCCTCCAGCAAGTGGAAGCCAACAATTCGATGCTGTGCAGGTTCCTATCCTTACTATGTCTCCCTGAGGAAGGGGTCCTGAGGAGCCCCTAAACCAGGGGTAGCCAAACTCCGGCCCCCCAGCTGGGGTGGAGAGTCACAAATCCTACGAGGCATTGCAAGATTCTCACAGCCACAGGCAGGACTCCCGGAGAGAGATGCATCATGGGATTTGTAGTTTCACCACAGCTGTAGGGCCGGAGGTTTGGTTACCCCTGCCCTAAACGTTGGCTTGTTATGACTTATGTGATGAGGTTATAATAAACTAAACCAGGATTTGTGTTATAACTTCGTGTGTGCTGGTGACTCTCCATCGTCTCCTACCAATCAAACGCCCTGCTGAAACAAACAACGCATCGCTTACTAAACTACAAATTTTGTAGAACTTTGTCTCTAGACAAGAAAACAAAACAAATATTTATTACACAGAAATCTGACAGATAATCCACATCATTCATTTGTCTCGGGTCCGAATGTAACTTACACAGTCCCCTGTAGCTGCTGCAGTTTATTGGATGCAGGTGCCTTGACAATACGCGGTTTTTCCCTGAGTGTGACGCCATTGGAGTCCTGATAAGGAAAACACATTTATTATTCTGAATATAAGGTTTATGTAGTAAAGCAGTTCTATAACAAGCGCTGGAGCTTTTCTACATCCTGGAGTAGTAGACTCAGACGCCCTGCCATCCTTGTCCATCCATGTCCTCCATCGTAGGCCTGCATGGGGCCAGTGTGCTAATTGCTCATTCCAAATATGCTGATCAGCCTTTGATGTAAAACAGGAAGTTTATTAGAATCTCTCTGTCTCAAATAGCATGTAGGTTGTATGCATGTATTTACACCAGGGATGAGAACAGCCCAAGACCCTCCAAAAATGAACTCCGTCATGCCCTAGCATATGTTTGATGCAGACGTACCAAAGTGGTTATTACAAGAAAAGCTTTCATACCAACCATGTATGATGGGAAGAGTTATTTTTAAAGCCTGAGTTGCATCTGCTTCTATTATGCCTTCCCCACTCCTCCACCACCCCAATCAACATGCAATACCATATTTTAGACCAAGTGACATCATAACTGGGTCTCTGTGCTTCTTGAGAAAGACTGCTAGTGTATGGCCAGCTTTACTCTGCCTTGTATGCATATGTACAGGTACACTTTTAATGGCGGACAGTTTTCTTGCCAAGCAATACCTTTACAATTGGCTTCATTTATAAAAGTGTCCTAAACTACCTTTTCTATTCCCTAAATTCTAATGCTTCCTTTCTGCCTACCATACCGCACATGAGATAGGACAGGGAGTATCTATAAAGAACAGAACGTCCCTCAGACACGTATAGTTTAGGTCTGAGCATTCCACCGATGGGTTGGGTTGAGTCAGTAAGTTAGGTGTTGTTAGTACTGACCTGCACTATAGGCTTGGTACGTTTCATTGCCTTCACTTGAGGCATTCCCTTCTTTTTCTCCAAAGGACCATCTTTGATCTGCACATAATTTGCTGGAAACAGACCAAGACGTAGAGAACCTTCAACTCGCCCTTCAAGCCACCTACCATCCACCCTGCGAGTTATGGAGACACGCTGACCCTGTGGCAGACAACAAGAGAGGCACACTGACACACATACAAGGACCAACACGGTTAGGGGGATCTGAGGTACAGGACATGCAAGGATTAAACCGGTCACAGACTGAACACAACAGTGTTTAGAGAAGAGCACATGAAGACATTGTTTTACTCTTAGTGTGTTACAATGATGACCCATACAATGCTAATAGCACACAGAAGCTGAATTTCTTCATAGCCAACATATGCCTTGGCCAGGGCTAGCAGGAATGCCAGGAGCGGTACACTTCCAGCTTCCTACACCCTGATCTGGTTGAGGTCTGGAAATAAACATCTGACGTCTGCTGGTGCCTTTAGCCAATTAACAAGTATGAAGACATAAAATGTATGCAGGCAGTAATGTGCACTGAATATATATTTTTAAGAACATATATTTTCCCTCTTCTAGGGCTGGGGCAGCCAGACTTTGGCCCTCCAGCTGTGATAAAACTGCAAATCCCATCATACATCTGCTTCTGGAAGTCATGCCTCTGGCTGTCAGCATTTTGCAATGCTTTATGGGACTTGGAGTTCCACAACAGCTGGAGGGCCTATGTTTGAATACCCCTGTTGTAGGCCTTCACCTGATTGGGATCCCTATATCCACTGAAAAACGTATTACTCATGTGATTACAGCAAGTCAATGCCTTAGAGCTCTGACCTGGAAGTGATCCACCCCTCCCACTAAAACTGAGTTATGTAATCAGATTAAGGAGATTAGGTTGTTGGAAACCCCACAGCTAGGCTATATAATGAGCTAGATAAACATTCGGAGATATGGAAGTCATACAGTATATCACCACTAGCTGACTCTACGCCCACTATGGCAGCAAGACTCTTAGCCTCCCCTCCATGTTCTAATCCTTCCCTGCACCCCCTCTTACATTGGCCATACACATAGATTTCTTTCATTCAACCTTTGGGCTGGATGAAAGAAATCTAACAGATTCCCCGATCCAGGCTAAAAAAAACCCTGCTGGGCTATTTTTGGTGCCTACTGTTGTCAGAATACCTCAACATTGACTGCAGCTGGTTGGCCAACATCACTGTTTGGCCAACAATTTTACACCCGGCTCCTTCAACAAAACTTAATTAAATAACCGACTTTTGTTGAACTAGATGGTGCCAGAAGGCCCACACACAGCTTGAATGTTGGCCGAACCCTGCTGAAATTCCAGCAGTGTATGGCCAACTTTACTACTTGTTTTGTTTCCTTCGTTCATCTACCTTTTTTTAGGTGCAAACCAACAGCAGTTGGACAACCCAAAAATTCACAGCTACAGGTCCAAGCACTCGCATATAATCTTGGTTCCTTTTATGCTTTTCCATCACAGTTTTTTTTTGTTTTTGATGTTGGATCCTAAAACTGTTTTTTATTCTTTATTTATATGTTGAAAAATGTTGTCAAATATTTCAATAAAAAACAACATGCACTTCCTGGCCAAAAAAAAAGGTCACCACAAGAATTTAGCTAAGCAAATAGGTCAGAGCCTTCCACGGTATAATAGATCTAGGTTCAGGAATGTTATGTCCCCAAAAATGAGTTCAGCTGCCCCCCTGAATATACGGAATGACCAGGTTTTTCCATCAATGTATTTTTTCTTCCCTGATGGCACATTGGGCATATTCCAAAATGACAATGCCAGGATTCATTGGGGATAAAATTGTGAAAGAGTGGTTCAGAGAGCATGAGACATCATCTTCACACATGGATTGGCCATAACAGAGCCCAAACCTTAACCCCATTGAGAATCTTTGGGATGTACTGGAGAAGACTTTACACAGAGGTCCGACTCTCCCATCATCACTACAAGATCTTGGTGAAAAATGAATGCAACTCTGGATGAAAGTAAGGGGGTTAGTCACTAAAGAGCCGAAGGATCCAGCTGTAGCTTCGGCTGATCCTTCGGCTCTCTTCGGCCGCCTCTGCCCTTCGGTTCAGTCGAGCCAGAGGGGTGCTGTATGGGCTATTCACAATAGCCCATTCAGCGGCCGAAGGCATATGCTTCGGCTCGACTGAGCCGAAGTGACAGCCGAAGCGTGAAGAAAGGTTTGCCGAAGTCAACCGATCTCCACGCAAATGACAGCTGGGCGAAGCCAGTCGTGATCTCACTCCACCTTGTTATAATGACAGATCAGCATCCCCAAATGACCTGGGGACGCTGATCTGCCATTAAACAATAACAACTGGGTTGATTTATTTTTCAATTTTCCTATTTTTTTAAAATGTTTTTACATTATTTTGTAACTTTTTTTATCATTCTTTTCTGCCACTCTGCACCATTAGGCTATTCACTCAATGCCATTCTGCCCCCATGAGAATAGGAGCGAACGGCAGCGAGTGAGCTGCCGGAGCTTCGGCTCAGCCGATCCAGATGTTGGATCGGCTGAGTCGAACTCCTGCACTTCAGCTCAGCCGAACATGCAGACCGAAGGCAGCCGATGTACGGCTGATTTTAGCCGATGTAAGGCTGAAATCAGCCGTACAAGACTGAATTGAATAGCCGAACAGCGTTCTGCTCACTTCACTTCGGCTGGGTTATTCACTCGGCGGCCATCGGCAGCTTTCCGAATAACCCCCTAAATTTTGTGACGTAGCATAAGCTTATCAAAACAATGCCATGGGGAATGTGTGCCGCAATCAAAGCTAAAGGCGGGCCAACAAAATGTTAGAGTGTGTGACTTTTTTTTGGTCAGGCTGTGCATTTTACTAGTTTTCATACTTGTAAAGTAAGGTAAATAATTACAAAATTACACATTGTTCCTCCATAGTCACTGTCTGAGACATATAACACTCATGCCAGCTGAAAGTCAACCTACTTCTGCACATCGCAGCCTTTTTCTTTCAAATAAAAACTGTTTGTTCTAATTAATGTTTAACATATAAAGGACAACGCGTTTTGTAACTTGTTTTAATTACTTTGCAGAGATCTGTTTTCACTTTGAAATTAACCAGTAATTTCGATGGGCAGCGTAAAAGAAAATACAAAATATGAATCCAAATTAAATCCCAAATTGAACCCAATGTATTTCATAATGTTATGTGACACTGAAACGTGCACCGTATAATATAGAGCAGTGTATATAATGAACAGGAGGGTGCATATATTATAGAGCAGTGTATATACTGAACAGGAGGGTGCATATAATATAAAGCAGTGTATGAACAGGGGGGTGCATATATTATAGAGCAGTGTATATACTGAACAGGAGGGTGCATATAATACAGATCAGGGTATATACTGAACAGGAGGGTGGATATAATATAGAGAATATATATATATTCATAAAATATATGAGAATCACATAGTTCATTTTCCTTTTCCTATAGCTGGTTATTATACTGACATCTTGTGGTCGTTTTGGTTATTGCACCGTTTTTCTGTGTTCCCTCCCACCGTTGATGTATTTCCCCCTTCTTCAAGAACTAGTCGTTAGTGTCATGGCTGCCTATAGCAGGACCACATGTACATGCTAGCTTGGAAACATTATCATTCTTGACCTTCAAATACCGTCTGTTCATTAATCTGCTGCAGCCTGTAGTCTGCTGTAATCTGCTGCATTTGATAAAGAATTTTGTGGATGAAAATGTATTTGGTGAGTTCAGCTATCTGATAAGGATTGTCCGCGGTGATTATATCTGCTTATACAGGCCAGGCATAGAGGTCTCAGCAAGGGATAAATCGCTAATACAACAATCAGAGTCAGAATATTTTCACTAATAATAATGAAATGAAACAAATTATAATAATGAACAGAAATGCAGTGTGTGAAAACTGTAGTGTCTTTTTATATTAGTGGTCAGTGGAAAAGTGCTCTCTTATATTGAAGGTCATTGGAAAAGCTCCCCCTACATGCTTACATTGGTGGTCAGTGGGAGAAGAACTTCCTTAGATTGGTGGTCAGTGGAAGAATGCCCCTTACATTGGTGGTCAGTAGAAGAATGCTCCTTACATTGGTGGACAATGGGAAGAATGCCCCTTGCATAGGTAGTAAGTGGGATGAATGCTCCTTACATTGGTGGTCAGTAGAAGAATGCTCCTTACATTGGTGGTCAGTAGAAGAATGCCCCTTACGTTGGTGGTCAGTGGGAAGAATGCTCCTTACATTGTGGTCAGTAGAAGAATGCCCCTTACGTTGGTGGTCAGTGGGAAGAATGCTCCTTACATTGGTGGTCAGTGGGAAGAATGCCCCTTACATTGGAGGTCAGTGGGAAGAATGCCCCTTACATTGGTGGTCAGTGGGAAGAATGCCCCTTACATTGGAGGTCAGTGGGAAGAATGCTCCTTACATTGGTGGGCAGTGGGAAGAATGCCCCTTACATTGGAGGTCAGTGGGGAGATTGCTCCTTACATTGGTGGTCAGTAGAAGAATGTTCCTTACATTAGTGGTTAGTGGGAAGAATGTTCCTTACATTGGTGGTCAGTAGAAGAATGACCCTTACATTGGTGGTCAGTAGAAGAATGACCCAATGACCCTTATATTGGTGGTCAGGGAGAGAAAGACTTTCCTTACATTAGTGGTCATTTAGAGCAATATCCCCCCCAAAAAGGATAATTGGAATGAGTGGTAACTCACCTGACAAGCAAAAATCGCTCACTGCTCAAGGAACATCTAGCAACCTCTGGAGGAACCCTACGGTTCCATTGAACCCTGATTGGCAAAGGCTTATAGAGAACAATGTATATATTGTGCAGGTTTTAGTGTTAATACTGTTGCTATTGTTTAAAATGATATGCTACATTAATGGCCTTGGTATAGGTTGGGTGGGGTGCAGGTGAGGAGCACCAACCCAACAGTATCGCCAGTACATTCCTGTATGTATATTAGCAGCCAACTAACATTGTAACTGCATATAACTGGAAGTCAACATTAATGGATCTATTAAGAAAAGATGAGGTTATGGAGGCTCCAATATCCTTACTAGATTCTCTCAGATCCGCCTGCTTTCACTGGTGAGATCAATAGCAGTGATAGCATGGCTAAATATTGTACTGAGCAATAGGTAGGTCTACGATGTTGAATTTTCTGATCTCTGCAAATCCTAATTTTTAGGGGACACATTTCCACTGATATTACTAGGTTAGGCTACATCAGCAAAGTGTGTGTGCATATCAATGTATCCTATTGGATAGGAGAGGCAAGTTGTAAGTATAGAAACGCATTGAAAAGGAAAATGCTAAAAACAGGAAATTGTTGCAGTCATATAGACCCAGCTTTTTATATATATTAGATTTGGATTCCCTTCCCTGTGCCCAGCTAGGGTTGGGTGTGAAATTGGTTTACTTTTACTGGCTTGAGTCAAAGCACTTCGCCAGGATCTTGGTAAGGTGACGGGGATGTGCCATGAGAAACTCTCTGCCTTAGGTATATGTGATTATGTTTAGAACATTAGACAGTGAGCTCCGGGACTGATGTGAACGGCTCAATGCGTTCTGCAATATTAAATTACACGGTATAATAGTTTAGTCCTGGGAAGAAAAGGGAGTTTGTTGGGTTTGCTCACACAGGGCTTGGCGAACAAATTGCCTGGGAGCTAAGTGGCGTAAAAAATTGGGATTTGAACTGTTTGGGATATATTGAGTGCTTGATTTTTTGAATACTTGTTGTCTCCCTTCCTTTTTAGACCCTTTTTTAGTATTTAAAAACTCTTTTTCCTTTTCTGTCAGTTTTTTTAAACTGTTCCCTTTTTTTTTTTTCTACTAAATTTAAACATGTTCACATTAGAGGTGAGGAGATTAAGGGGGGATATGATTTCCATGTACAAAATGTTTAATGGTGGTAGCAACATTAGCGATAAACTGTTTAAAATTAACTCCGTTACAAAAACTAGAGGCCATCACCTAAAATTGGTGGAAAAAAAATTCCAGCACAAGGGGCGAAGGGGGTTCTTCACAGTAAGATCAGTTAGGGTCTGGAACTCACTGCCACAGGCGGTGATTTCAGCAAATAATGTGGAATTGTTCAAGAAACTTTTGGACGATTTCTTAAGGGACCGTAATATACAGGGGTACGGGTACTCCTAGAATGAGATCCTAATAGGTTGGACTTGATGGACTAATGTCTTTATTCAACCTCAAATACTATGTAACTATGTAACTATGAGTGTAGAAACTCAGGGGGTTGGACTACGGCACTATGCAATTAAAAATGTATCACCAAGGATTAAGAATCTAGAAAAACAAGTTGGATGTCTGAACTTTGTTTCATATGTAGAGGTGTGTTTGACAGCACGCTTTCTCTGCATGCATCTGATCGGAGCCTTACCGCTGTCCTTTGTACATGGAGACGGAGCTAAACCAAGCTTGATATGGGCCTGGTACCTGGCCTGAGGTTTAACGCTATGATAATCGGGTTATCACCTCTAGTGATGGTCCGAACACACCCGAGTTCGGTTCGAGTTCAACTTTTTCCATGTTCTAAAGTTCGAACTCGAGCTTCGAACGCATTGAAAGTCTATGGGACCAGAACTCAGAAAAACAATGTCCCCATTTTGAACACTTGCAAGTTATGCAAGTTATTGGCCATAAAAAGGGTATGGGGATCCGGGTACTGCCCTGGGGGACATGTATCATTGAAGAAAACACTTGTTAAAATTACTGCTCCTTTAAAAACTGTATTTTTTAAATCACTTAAAGTGAAACAATAAAAATGAACAATTCCTTTAAATATCATGCCTAGGGGGTCCCCTTAACCTGCCTGTGAAGTGGCAAATCTGTACGATGTATAGAAACTGCTGCAGCAAAACTGACATTTCTAAACAATTTCTAAACAATACCAGACCCTTAAGGTCTGGTAGGAATCTTTAGGAGGGACCCCATTTAAAAAAAACAAAACAAAAAGTGTGTGGGGTTCTCCCTCAAAGTCTTACCAGACCCTTAAGGTGTGTTAGGAATTTTAAGGAGGAACCCCACCCCCAAAAATGGGGGGGGGGGGGAAACAGGGGGCCCCCCCTAAAATTCCTTAAGACGTAAAAAACATGTCTTTTGTTTTTTTTCAATCGATTAAAGGATTTTTTCGAAAGTCTGGCCTCTTTTTTACAATTTGAATTTAACCTTTTAGTGACTGGGCAGGGGTATAATAATCCTTACTCATTCACAAGGGGGGCGCATCTGGGTGCTCCTTTATTAAAGGGGTACACCAATGTGAATAAGCCCCCCTGCCCACACCCCCACAACCAACGCCCCAGGGCTTGTGGGGAAGAGGCCCTTGTCTCCATCGGCACGGAGACAAGGTGCTCTTCCAATTATGTATGTCTACAAGAACATAGGATGAATCATGTATGTTTCTGTTAATGGTGAGGTATTGTGTATGTGGAAAGAGCTGTGTTAGGGACTATCTACTCAATTTTATCATTGGCTGTAAGCCTTTTTTGTTTCTTTTTTAGGATTTATATGAAATAAACTAATATATTTTTATATATTGTGGTTGGAGTTGTCATTTTCTGGTGCTTTCAAAACCCCACTTCTTCTTTCTTTAAAAGAAATTTTTTTTGCATACGTCTTTTATTTAAAAAAAAAATAGATCCACCAACGTAATCCTAAGGTCCATCACGACGTCCAGCGTTGTCCACGATGGCAACGACTAACCAAAATAAAAAATAAATAGAAATAATAAAACAAAAACCTGACGCCCGCCGACCCATCCGCTCGCGATGAACTCCCGCCGCAGAATGGCATTCTGACCTGTGGTCAGGTGCATTGCTTTACCCAAGCAGGGCTTCACAAGGTAATGTGCAGTGCGCATTGCCTTTTGGGGGTTGCTCGGTGTGCGAACAGCCGAAACGCCCTGATAGTTTGTGTGTTCGCAGAACACATGAACTACCGATGTTCGAGTTGAACCGTTGTTGGACTCGAACATCGAGCCCATCCCTAATCACCTCCTGTGCTCCATTGTCTTTTCTGAGAACAGACCTGTTCAGCTTCTATAGTGTGGCCCCAAAGTGTTATTTTGGGGATCTACCAGTTGCCATTTTTTTTTTACTACCCCTCTATCTCCTAAATTCAGTCATGGTGTTTCTTAAGGTTCATGGAATCATGCAGGGTTATTCACAAAAGGGTGATGAGTTAGGAGAAGGCCGGAGAAGTGAACAATCTAGGCCAAAATAGCTGATTTGGAAAAATTCTCCAATTCTGACCATTTTCCAGGGTCAGAATCTACTTCCCGATACTGGCTCCAGGATGACACAGTCATGTAAACCCTGATACATGCACATTTCTTGGCTGTGTTCACAAATATTTGACAAAGATAAGCCGCTGGGGAAGAGGAGACTGAGACAATGCTTCCTCCTTCCTTCAGAAGACGGGTGACATCATCGTTTTTTTCTCCAGTGTATGCCCAGAGATTTAATAGGATTATCAGAGTTAATTATGATTCCTAATACTTATAGGTTCCTCTGTTTTTAATTTGATGTTTAAGTCTCTTCAAGTCTCCATTCCTTTGTTCCAAGCCCTGATAAAGGGGAGGGTTGCTGCCCCCGAAACGCATTGGCTGTTTTTATGGCCGAATTGTGAACTATTAAAATCTTATTGGATTCCATCACCTTATGGTGTGGGACCCATTTGTGTATGTTTAAATTTTGAGTCATTTTCTGGTACCCGTTGAAGAAGGCCTGTTTGTTTTGGGAGCTGCCTCACCAAGCTAATGAGTTTATATGATAGGTTCCTGCATTTAATAATTGGAAATCCCAACAAATATCAAATATTTCTTCCTAAAATTAATTGAATGGCTTACTGGGAGGGGACTAATTAATAGGAAGTACAACAGGTCAAGGTAGGTTTAGTGGTATGACCATGACCTTCAACTGAGTCCCAAGGGGAGATATCAACTCTTAGGCCCCGTTCACACCATCAGTGCGCATGACTCTTTCACACCTGCAGCGGGAATGACCCATTCACACTTGAGGCCCGAGTGACCACCCATCACGTTTGTATGCATTGTGCTGCACGTAACCCCATTAATTTCAATGAGCTCATGCAGAAGTTTTAGCCAGGCTCTGCCAGGCTGCTCCTCACATCAAGGGTCTGGAAGGAATTTTAGGGGGGACCCCACGCTTTTTTTTTTGGCGTTGGGGTCCCCTCTACAATTCCTACAAGACCTAAAGGGTCTGGCGTAAATTTTGAGGGAGATCTTGCGCTGTTTTTTTTTTTCTGAAGGGTTTGCCCAGGCGAAGCGAGCCGAAGGATTTAGCAGAGCCAAAGGATTTAGCCGAGCTTTCGGGCTAATCCTTCAGCATCTTAGTGAATAACCCCCTCAATTTCACTTATCGCGACTTCCCAACCTTTACAGGGCAACTAGAGGCTCCAAGTCCACATAACAAATATAAAAAGGGCTGTGATAGAAGAAAGAAACTTCTATTCATTCTCCGAAGAGTATACGTAGTTGTGCCCTAGTTAGAAGAACCGTGTAGATGCGATTACTGTAACTTCATGTCCTAATTTTACTAATTTAGCCGCTTCTTGTCCTCTGTGCGTCACACTAGAGAGAGGTAGTGTTTATTTATGAAAGTAGAATGTCAAAAATGTAACGGCTCATTGAAAACCACTTTGGTGTGGACTATATTGATTCACTGACCAATTTTACACCGAACACAGCTCAGCACATACAACACATAATTCACTGTGCAAACAGAGGCCAGTACAAAGTATTCTTCTGTTCTTTTCCCCATTCAGAACAATCAGAGTGTGAGTGCTGTATTGTGCCATTGCACTCCGAAAATCATAGTACTCCGATACCCACTAAATGCAAGTTTACTATTGTATCTGTGAAGATTCTCATTCATCCAGGTCACATGGTATATCTGTAAAAAATAAATCAAGGCAACTGGACTTTCTGTATTTTTCTTGAAGACGTTTCACTGGTCATCCAACCACATACAATGCTGTGTTAACACCTCTCTGGGCAGGTTAATAACACCTCCTAGCTCCACTTATGCAAATGCAATCAACACCTGGTTCCGACTAACAGATTATGTGGATTGGAGCGACATTCACCATATTTATTCCCAGATAATTTTTGTACAAGTCATTCTGAATTGAGAAAGCTGGTTGGGTGGCCAGTGAAGCACCTTCAAGAAAAATACAGAAAGTCCAGTTGCCTTGACTTATTTTTTACAGATAAGTTTAGTATTGTGTTTCTGAGTCATGAAGAACCATAACAAATGCATATGGCGATGGTTTCAGTGGTCACCAAATTCCAAATTCATCAATACTTTCTGCCATAACTCTGCCAAGTAACTGGATATGATACAGTCCACTTTGTCTATATCTATGCAAAGGCTCCATAGGATGTCTACATGGCTGTATTAGGAAACCATGCAAATCTGAATTGTGCCTTTACCTACAAATATACCTCCTAATCCCTGTGTGGATACCCCCATTCTATCCAAACTCTGCCCCAATCCACTTAACCTCTGCCCACAATTTGACTATATTTAGAAAAGCCATGCCCAATTTTAACAAGCCCTACTTTTTCCTGACCTAGAATTCCAAGCTGAACTCTGGGCCCAAAAACTTTCAATGAAATATCTATACAGGAAACAGTTGAGAAGTTTGATTGACCCATTGAGCACTTCTACATACCTGAAGCACTTTTGCTTTCTTTTCTGCAAACTTTGAATAAAAAAGGAATTTTTGGTTCACACGTACTGCAACACATGTTCAACCAGCCTGGCAAAATGATCCCACTCTTTATCAGCTATATTCTACCAAAATGCCAAATGCATCATCATGTACGTAATGTGCCACAATAGACATATAGTGGCAATATGGATGGGGTAAACAGACTGAAATGGCGGAGACTTAAGCTGGCCATACACTGCGTGAATTTAAGTGCCCTGTTGACTCAGCTTTGGGCAGCTCTGTGGGCACCCCTACGTCTGACTAAAGTCAAATTCTTTAATTGGCTTTGGTCAAAGGAGGTTGTATGAAAATTATTGGGCTGCAGTCACTGTTTGGGTGGTCGGACATCGGCACATCCACCACCACTTGGTGAGCAACAATGTTAAGTAGGTGGAGCGTAAGTAACATCCACATGAATGGCAGGACCCAAGGTTTCCCAGCAGAACATTGCCCAAAGCATCACACTGCCTCCTCCGGCTTACCGCTTCTGAATTTCATGTTAATTTGTCTACACCTGGTTTTAATGTAAGCACATACTTTTCCAGTTCTAGTCTAGTTAGTACGGGCACTCACTCCAAGACCAACACAGGACCAACACAGGGTAAGAGCCAGTAGAATTCTACAACGTCAACATAATGTGAGCATGTAAATTACAATTTTCATGGATTCACTTCTGCTCGAACTGACAGCACAATGCTCCAAAGCAGAAAGCATGATCATACGATAAGTCCAACGTTCACCCCCTAATGGTAAATAGGATTCACATCAGATAATGGTGTATCAGCACAGAAGTGCTAAGTCCACACTAAACATTCACATAACTATACTGAAACCAACAAAGGCCATCTGATTAGATATTACCAGTGGGCCAGAATCTCAATGACAGCAAAACACTAAGAAACCATCTAAAAGTTTGGCACTTTTAGCGCTGTTGTTTGCACATGATATAGACCTGAAGAAGCCATAAAAGTGGAGGTACATGTTGGGTGCGGGTCTTAGGTTTTACTGTTGGAACTTCTTGCACAGCCTCAAAGAGAAACACAAGCACACAGTCTGATATGCATGCTGCTCATGGCTTGGCTAAAACAGGAAGGAAGCCGCAGCTTTATTCTCTACCTTATTCAATACAACAGAGTATCTACCATAGATAACAGAACTTATAAACACTGCCATCTACTGACCGAAAATGTATACTGCAGAAGTTGTTGCTATAAACACAGAAATGTGTATTCTAACATTTACAATTAGCTTGAGGGAGATACTGTTTATCATAGAGAATCATTAGACAAAATAAAAAGAAAGACAGCAATAAAATTGAAATGGAGGACAATGGCCAGGATTTTCCCTATACTTTTCGTCACTAAAGGCCTGTGGGGGGGGGGGGG
>NW_017306954.1:199660-204406 GCF_000935625.1 Nanorana parkeri | reverse complement strand
GGGGGGGGCACTATTGCACATTAACAGGGGAAAGGGAAGTGGGGTCGCTGGCAGTGCAGGTTACCAGGAAGGTGTTCATGCTGGCAGTACACGTTACCGCGGGGGGAAGGAATGGGGGTGCTGGTAGTGGGACACCAGCCTGGGCATCCCGCTCAGCTCCTGCCGACCAGTGACGTCAGCCAGAGCTCTTAGAAACCTGAGACTCTATGGCCAGAAAGGGGGCAGCACCCTCCCACGTGACCCATTGAGATGGCTGCCTCTTTATAGGAACGGCCGTGACAATGGCTGATACAATATGATGATAAAGACCTTCCTCTAAGAGGTTATAGGTGCAATATTGAAGAGAAGAGTTTGAATATAAGAACATATGTTTCAATATACATTAATAAAAGTGATAAACTCTAATGGGGATAACATGCTAAAGGTCATTGTATGTTACGTTTATAGATGGTGTAATGAAATACGGAGTAAATAGAAGGAAAATTAATCTCCTATTTATTAATATTTAAAAGAGGAAGCGTCTGTATTTCTCATACAACCAAACAAGCACAATGTCATTTTCTGGATATAACAATAGGAAGCAGGCTGGTTACAATGGAACTACGCAGACACTGTGGTCATTACACAATATAAAAAAGGCCTTAAAAAGGATATGAAAGGCTGCTACTGGGTTGTGCATTTGGAATGCAAAGTGCATTTAGAATATTATTATAAATCAACATTATTTTCTTTCATTAGTTCCCTGTCACAGGATGTACCCTTAAATATCTTTTAATCAAATGTTCAGTTGTTTTAGCATTTTTCTTCGCCGACCCTGTCACTCCCTCAGAATAGCACTCCTCCAGTGATCAGCACTTTCCGCACCTCTCCTCCTCATTGTCCATTCTTCTACCTACATTTTTGGAATGTTCCACCAAGGCTGAGCTGGTGTGTCATGTTTTGGCTGTCATCCTCCTAGTGATAAACCCGTCGTATTTTTTTCATGTTTACGTAACTATGGCAACAACATTTACTTTGATTGTCATGCTCTCTTCTGATGAAAATATTTATCTTGCAGTTTCTTAATGTCATTTACATCATAATATGTAGAGCGGCGTTAAGCCTTAGGCCCCGTTCACATTGAGCGATTTATCGTGCGGTAATTCCCGCGATATCGCGGCAAATTACCGCGCGATATCGCTCTTCAATGCATTTCAATGGGGCAAAGGGTCCTGCTGTCGCGGGTCGTGTGTCGCTACAGCAGGACCCTTTTTGGAGCGGATTTAGCCGCGATTCAAGCTTGCTCAATGCAAGCTTGAACGCGATATCGCGCGGCAAATCTCGCAATATCGCGGAGTGTGAATGGGGCCTAAAAGTGACTCTGACACAATCCAAAAACTTTCTAAGGTGCTGAAGTATTATTCTTCAAATTGATCATTGTGTCTTGGTTGAGGACCTTGCACATTGGTCCAAGATTGTACACTGAACTTTAACATCTGCTGAAATCTAAAATAATCTATCCTTTGGATAGATTAGGGAATGGATAAAACCCATATCATGCCTGTGTCCCATTGGGAAGATTTCCTCATACTTCCTGTCTTACAGATGCCTGGACCTTGATTTAATGTGCCAAAAATGTTGTTGACAAGAAGATATCTGCCCATATGTTACCTGCTAAGGATGACTTGATCTTCCATTGATCCTCCAAAGTCTGAGTGCCTCACCTACCACTATCACCATTAAATGAAGGTGAGGATGCAGGAACTCCTTTTGACAAGAAGATATCTGCCCATCTCTGGCCTGCTAAGGATGACTTGATCTACCATTGATGCTTCAAAGTCTTGCAGTGCCTCACCTACCACTATGACCAGTAGATGGAAGGTGGGGATGAAATGTGCAGGAACTCTAGAAGATATCTGCCCATCTGTGACCTGTTAAGGATGACTTGATTTTCCAAAGTCTTGAGGGCCTCACTAACCACTATGACCAGCAGATGGAAGGTGAGGATGAAGGAAGCAGGAACTCCTTTTGACAGTGGCTTGAGAACAAATGCAACAGAGATTCCATTGCTTTCTGGACCCAAGAGGAGCACATGTCCTCCAATGTCTAAGAGTGCCTCACCTACCACTATGACCAGTAAATGGAAAGTGAGGATGAAAGGTGCAGGAACTCCTTTTGACAAGAAGATATCTGTCCATCTGTGACCTGCTAATGATGACTTGATCTTTCTTTGATCTTCCAAAGTCTCGGAGCACCTCACCTACCACTATGACCAGCAAATGGAAGGTGAGGATGAAGGGTGCCCAAACTCCTTTTGACAGTGTCTTGAAAACAAATGTAACAGAGATTCCGTTGCCTTCTGGACCCTAAAAGAGCACAGGGCCCATCGACATAAAATACACCCCCTTTATCACCTTCACCTTAAAGGAGAACTATGAGATGAGTGATTTCCACTCACCTCATAGTTCTAAGCCGACCTGTGACAATGAGACTGTCACAGGTCGGCTCAGTAGATCGGGAGGTGAGGGAAAAAATACCGGGTTCCCTCACCTCTGGATCCTGTCACGGCTCTCTGCCGTGACAGGGGGAGGGGCTGGATTCCCCTCTCCCCGCTCCGATCTGCCAGTGCTGACTGGCGGAACGGACTGGGGAGGGGGCGGGTACAGCTGGCTCTGCCTCTAGGTAGGCAGAGCCAGCTGTCACTCACGCAGCTGGGCGGATCCCGTCATCTACGTCAGGATCCGCTTCGGCTGCGGCGTCTCAGTATACTGAGCTTAGGGTAACGGGAGGACGCTAGTTTGTGTCCTCCCGTTACCCTAAGGAGAACTATGGGGAAAAACACTGACCCCATGGTTCTCCTTTAAGCATGTGTGCATCTAAATTACTTCTCCTGAAAAGAGTGAACATGATGTAATAGTCAAAGGTTTTAAATACAGGAGGTAATGGGGAAGGCATGTTATCTAGCTACAGGAGAAGTCATAGAGTTTGGGGATGTTAAGCCTTATGTCCTATATGCTTTGTGGAGGGAGTAGGCCTAAATATGTCAATATGGTTCATCTGTGTGTCCCCAGTTACCAGTCTACAATATAGCTGGATCCCTGTACTCCAGGGGTAGGCAAACTACAACCCTCCAGCTGTGGTGCAACTACAAGTCCCATGAGGGAATGCAAAACTCTGACAGCCACAGGCATATCTTCCAGAGACAGATGCATGATGGCATTTGTAATTTCACCACAGCTGGAGGGCTGGAGTTTGCTTACCCCTGGTGTACACCATCCTTCAGCTCCTTTCTCTTGGCAAGACGGACATTTTGATAAATCGTCTATGGGTGGGTTCAAATAACTGACAGGGCATGGAAATTGGTGGAACAACAGGACTAAGATGAGTCACAATTACACAATGTATCTTGCTCTCATAGCCCCTATGCTCAATTCACACTGCTAACACATCAGCATAAGGATCTCTATTTTCAAAAAAAGGGACAGTTTGTTTTAGCTGTCCAATAGGACTTGAACATTTCAGTCAAAAGGATAAAAATAAAGATTCTTGGTATTGGTGATGGTGTTAATGCTTTGTGATGTGACCCTTTTATGTTTTGAAAAGGAACATTGACATATGAGGGCAGTAGGACATTTGTCTTCTATCTTCAGCACACCTCCCCGTATGAACAACATTGCCAACAAAATAAATTAGAAGAGCTTGAACTTATGATGCTCGAGGAGGACTTCGATATAGTAGGTAGGACACAGAGCTTGGTATGGACAACTTTTGGTGGTCAACTGCCCTATAATGCTGTAAGGAGGCTTCCTTCAGAGGAAGGTAGTAAAATAAACCCGCTGGGAGAAATAGAGGTTGCCAGTGCTGACCTCTTCCTCTAAAAATGAGGGCTGCAACAAACCAATCGATTAATTGATTATGAGAATAGTTGTCAACTATTCTCATTATCGATTTGTTGGTTGGATCCCCTAGCTCTTTCCCGTCCACGCTGGGAGGAGGTCACAGCAAGCAGTGGGCGGGTGCAATAGACAGCCTGCTATTGGCTATTGCAATTTGAAATGGCCAATAGCAGGCTGACTATTGCACCAGTCCACCATCTGCTGTATTTACATTCAGCTGCCGTCTGCGGGATCTTGCCACTGGCAGCCGTCATTCCTGGGCTGAAGCTTTTCCAGCGCTGTGTGCTTACAATACAATTATTGAAAAAAATGTATATAAAGGGGGGGGAATAAATTTTTGGTTTTCGGCCTGAAAAAAATCTGCTGCGGGAGGTGTGTTGCAGTGCCATTCATTTCAATGGCACCCCAAACGCGCAGACCACCCACCCACAATGTGATTGCTAACATTGGAACCGCAATGCAATTCGTTCCAGTGCAGTGCGATTGCAAAGAATTAGTAGTTTTATTCTGAAGTAAACTTTATGTTTGTAACACGGCATCTGTGTATTTTATTTAAATTAAGGATGGTGTTTATTTAATTTGTTTTATCTGATTAATCGAAAAAATTATTGGCCAACTAATCAATGATGAAAATATTCATTAGTTGCAGCCCTACTAAAAATGCTTGTTACCCGGCTGTATTGCTGATTTAAAGTGACAGTAAACTCAGGAGTTAAATCTTAAAAATACATTCAAGAACCTTAACTATTAACAACAATGTATCTTATTTGTGTATCACTCGGCTGTAGATCCTCAAATCATCTCTGAATTGGTGCTGACACTGTCCTTCCTTCTGGAGGGGGGCTACTTTTGTTCCCCATGGTCCCTGTGT
>NW_017306954.1:192556-199429 GCF_000935625.1 Nanorana parkeri | reverse complement strand
ATGTTCACGCTGGAACTAAGGAGATTAAGGGGGGACATGATTTTCACATACAAAATGTTCCATAGTCATAGCAACATTAGCAATAAACTCTTCACGATAAATTCCGTAACAAAGACTAGAGGACACCACCTAAAACTGGTAGAAAAAAAATTCAAACACAAGGGGCAGAGGGGGTTCTTCTCAGTTCGCGCGGTTAGGGTCTGGAACTCACTGCCGCAAGCAGTGATTTCAGCTAATAGTCTGGAATCATTCAAGAGGCTTTTGGACGATTTCCTGAGAAACGGTAATATACAGGGGTACAAGTACTCCTAAAAACGAGATGACGCGAGGATCTTTACACCCACACACACACACAATGGGTTGGACTTGATGGACATATGTCTTTATTCAACCTCAAATACTATGTAACTATGTAACTATGTAAAATCTAGGACACAGAGCTTGGTATGGACAACTTTTGGTGGTCAACTGCCCTATAATGCTGTAAGGAGGCTTCCTTCAGAGGAAGGTAGTAAAATAAACCCGCTGGGAGAAATAGAGGTTGCCAGTGCTGACCTCTTCCTCTAAAAATGAGGGCTGCAACAAACCAATCGATTAATTGATTATGAGAATAGTTGTCAACTATTCTCATTATCGATTTGTTGGTTGGATCCCCTAGCTCTTTCCCGTCCACGCTGGGAGGAGGTCACAGCAAGCAGTGGGCGGGTGCAATAGACAGCCTGCTATTGGCTATTGCAATTTGAAATGGCCAATAGCAGGCTGACTATTGCACCAGTCCACCATCTGCTGTATTTACATTCAGCTGCCGTCTGCGGGATCTTGCCACTGGCAGCCGTCATTCCTGGGCTGAAGCTTTTCCAGCGCTGTGTGCTTACAATACAATTATTGAAAAAAATGTATATAAAGGGGGGGGAATAAATTTTTGGTTTTCGGCCTGAAAAAAATCTGCTGCGGGAGGTGTGTTGCAGTGCCATTCATTTCAATGGCACCCCAAACGCGCAGACCACCCACCCACAATGTGATTGCTAACATTGGAACCGCAATGCAATTCGTTCCAGTGCAGTGCGATTGCAAAGAATTAGTAGTTTTATTCTGAAGTAAACTTTATGTTTGTAACACGGCATCTGTGTATTTTATTTAAATTAAGGATGGTGTTTATTTAATTTGTTTTATCTGATTAATCGAAAAAATTATTGGCCAACTAATCAATGATGAAAATATTCATTAGTTGCAGCCCTACTAAAAATGCTTGTTACCCGGCTGTATTGCTGATTTAAAGTGACAGTAAACTCAGGAGTTAAATCTTAAAAATACATTCAAGAACCTTAACTATTAACAACAATGTATCTTATTTGTGTATCACTCGGCTGTAGATCCTCAAATCATCTCTGAATTGGTGCTGACACTGTCCTTCCTTCTGGAGGGGGGCTACTTTTGTTCCCCATGGTCCCTGTGTGTGTTGGGAAGTAGTCACCGCTACAATTTCTCTCCCGGGATGGACTACAATCTCAAGTTTAGTTTATTAATTTGTATTGAGATTGTAGTCCATCGCAGGAGTGAGCTTGGAGCGGTGACTACTTTACAGCACATACAGGGACCATGGGGAACAAAAGTAGCCCCCCTCCAGAAGGAAGGACAGTGTCAGCCCAAATTCAGAGATGATTGGAGGATTCCACGTGTGGTTATCAGCTACCATGCACTGGGCTCATAGCAGCCTGGCTGCAGGGGCTTGGTACTCATTTGAACATCTGCCTCATTTTAAACTTCCTATAAACCCAAACACCAAGCCGGGGTTATGTGGTTTATGTAGTTCCTCCGGATCTTTTCCCGCCATAAATAGCATAGTTTTGAATGACATCTTGCCATACTTTGGTTCTGTGTCACGTACCAGAATTGCATGCGTCTCATGAAATCACAAAGGGAACTCTGGGCTATGACGGCTGCAAAATATGATTGACTTGGAGGTGTATTCACCAAAAACAACAATCCAAATAAATCATTCTATAGATGGAAGAAAAGCCGGCACCCGGATCCTACGTGGCAGATTGACCTGTGACAATTCTACAAGTGTGTGAAAATAGCCATTTGAGAAATGCCGTTGCTAGGGATTGTATTTGTTTGCAGAGAGAGAGAGGCTGAGACATATATTAACTCGGGTGTAATAACATTGACATTCCCTTACTTTACGTAGCGGGAGCTCTACGTCAGAGTCAGCCTTGAAGTCATACAAAGCAATTGCTGAGAGCTGGGGAGTGTCGGCTCCATCGTGCTGATCAGGGGAGATAACCTGCAGGGACAAGCAAATAACGGCTGATGCCTTAATACTATAAGAATCCCACTTAGCCGAATGTTTAGGTATAGGATAGAAAGACAATAAGCTATAGAAAACTGGATTATAAATTGCTTGTGGTGCTCTGTACATACATGCAGTGAAATAATATATTACAATATCTAAAAGGTGTGTCAATGAATCTGCAGCACTTCTAAACATGATCTGATTGGGGCTGTGGGTATGGAAGCCCCTAAGCCCAGTTGAGTGAAGGCTTCCCTTTATAGCGGCTTAGGGGCTTGGCACTAGGGGTTAGGTGGTGGGCGTTGGGTGATACAATTATAGTAAAATTCTAGAATGCTCCATTCTATAAACACAGGATATATGAAGATCATAATACAATTCTATTACATTCGATATGGACACAAAACAATGTCCTACTCACCATGACCTGACCACTGGACATTATAACAATACATTTAAATTACAGTTCTAAAATACTGTAATCCAGCCTCAACCTCTTTACCATAAAGGAACCATTGAAAAATGTTGCATGTCTCAGGGAACCTCTACTGAAAATTATTAAAGCTGCAGATCATTGTACATTAGCCAACCCACATTGCTGGTCAATAAAAGAAGGGCACTCCTAGTTCGGTGGTCAGTGGGAGGAATGCCCCTTACATTGGTGGTCAGTAGGAAAAATGCCCCTCACATTGGTAGTCAGGGGGAAGAATGTCCCTTACATTGGTGGTCAGTGGGAAGAATGCCCCTTACATTGGTGGTCAGTGGGAAAAATGCCCCTTACATTGGTGGTCAGTGGGAAGAATGCTCCTTACATTGGTGGTCAGTGGGAAGATTGCCCCCTTTACAGACAACTAACATGATCATTGGTGTTAGTGGTGTCTACTGCTTACATCTGAAGGAACCCTTAGCAACATCTGGAGGTACCCCAGGATTCCACGGAACCCTGGTTAAGAAAAGCTGCTGTAATCTATAAACATAGACTATGACATGATCATAATACAATTCTATTAAACTCTATATGGACATAAATTACTAAACAACCCAATGTGACCTGACCACTGAACATGACAGCAATACAATTAAATAACAATTATAAAATATTTTATTCTATAAACACAGAATATGACAAGATCATAACAACATTTTACTACACTCTATATCAGCCTTATTTAACGAGGGTGCCGTGGCACCCTGCTGGTGCCTACTGGCTTCCTCAGGGTTGCCTCGAAATGTTCACACATATAACTTTGCACACCATTACTGGGCCCTTGTATCCAATGTAAAAGTGTCCGTGTTCTCCTGCATTTTACAATGACAGCTGGAACCTTATTAGTTGCTAACGGCAACACAGCCAGTTTCGGGATCTTTTGACTGATGAGGCCCAGAATACACCTATCAGTGATGCCTGCAGTGAGTGTGATAACAGACCTTGACGTAGCTCCCGGGAAACATGCCTCTGCGTCCATTTTGTTCTCCCAAAAACCAGTTCTTATCCACTGGCTTCAGAATGTGGACTGTACTTCCACGCTCCAATGAGATTTCTCTGTGAAAACAATTACAGAAGAGTTACTGTATATGGGAAAATGATAGAATTGGGATAGACAAAATCTATGTTAAGAGTCTGTGCATGTCACAACACATATGCAATTATGCAAGGGCACATTTACAAGCCCAGTTATAGAGTATTCCAAGGACCAATTTGTAGATTCACAGCACTATGCAATGAATCAATTCTGACTGGCTTAAAGTGATGCTCCTTCCTCTCCCAGACTGAATGTTTATGTACAGAGGATTACAGGAGCCAAGACAGACCTATGTACTATATGAAAGTACATTGAAAGCGGACCTCTACCCCCTTTCACAAGACTTCCCATCAGCACGGGGCTCTGAATGCTGATGTAAAATAATCCTATAGTGAAGGATAAAACTGAATCATTTTTCTATTACTTTCCTTTACTGGGTTCCCACTTCCTGGTCTTCTTAGGCACAGGTGACGTAGCCGGGGCCTCAGATTTGCTCCCTGATAAGACTAAGTCACCAGTCCCTTTCAGGGACATCTCAAGTCCTAACTATGAGATCTTGGGGAAAAAAACATCTTAGTGATAGAAAAAATTCACAAATTTTTATATTACTTACCTTTACTGGGCGCCCACTTCCTGGTCTTCTTAGGCACTAGTAATGTTACTGGGGCCTCAAAAATGCTCCCTGATAACACTACATCACCAGTGCCTTTCAAAGAGATCTCAGCCCCTAATTGAAAGATCTCTGCAAAAGAAAAATCCTTAGTGATATAATTTTTTTATTGTTTATCTATTACTTACCTTTACTGGGTTCCAACTACCTGATCTTCCTAAGCACTGGTGATGTAGCCAGGGTCTCAGAAATGGCCTCTGAGAAGACAACATCATCAGTGCCTTCCAGGGAGATCTCAAGTCCTAACTGTGAGATCTCAGGTAAAGAAAAAAGCCTTAGTGATAGAAAAAAAAATGGAATCATTTTTCTATTACTTACCCTTACTGGGTTCCCACTTCCTGATCTTCCTAAGCACTGGTGATGTAGCTGGGTTCTCAGAAATGGCCTCTGAGAAGACAACATCATCAGTGCCCTCCAGGGAGATCTCAAGTCCTAACTGTGAGATCTCGGGGAAAGGAAAAAGCCTTAGTGGTAGAAAAAAAATCAATACTTATTACTTATTTTTACTGTTTTCCCACTTCCTTGTCTTTTTAGGCACTGATGACATAGCCAGGGCCTCAGAAATGGCCCATGGGAAGATTACGACACCAGTGCCTTCCAGGAAGATCTCAAGTCCCAACTGTGAGATCTCAGGGAAAGAAAAAGCCTTAGTGATAGAAAAAACGGAATACTTTTTCTATAAGATACCTTTACTGGATTTCCACTTCCTGGTCTTCTTAGGCACTGGTGATGTAGCCAGGGCTTCAGAAATACCCCCTGGGAAGGCGACATCCTAACTGTGAGATCTCGGGGAAAGACAATGCTTTTTTGTTTGTACAGATGATTGTAATGTGGTATGGTGCATGCACAAGATGAGGCACATACCAGTATGCACCCAATCTGGCACGTGCGCTGCACCGCATAACATTTTTCACTTGGGAAAAAAAATCCTTTCCTCTGGAGATCTCATGAGAAAGTTTTGTTTTTTTCCCCCAACAAGTAGAATATGGTCAGATGGGGGACATGATGTCATCAGCGGCATGTTTCTTCCTTCTCCTCGAGGAAGAGGCAACAGGAGGCAGGTAAGCACTACTACTTCGTTTTAGTTAGTGGACTGTATTCAGGAAGTCAGGTTTATTGGGGGAAGGGGGGAAGGGGGGGAGAGGTCCTCTTTAGGTATTTATTAAAGAATGCAAACTATATTAAATGTGGATATGATATCTCTACCTGCTCTCTCAGTTCAAGCTTTAAGCACATATAACATTGTCTTTGTGATATTTTCAAGGTCCTGCACATCTATCAGACCTCCTCGGGGCTTTGTTTTAAACCACCACAGCGGTAATTCTAACAATCAAAGGAAGAATTCACCAAACAGCTGCGAGCTGATAGTAATTTGGTCTCATTAGTACCCACCAATACTGTTTGTTTCTTTGCAAACACCTTATTAGCTAAAAGGACACATACTTCTATGATGAAAGAAAACGCCCTGGTAATAGACGGCCGGTACGCTGCCAGCATTTACAGGAAACCCTGTAGTAGAAAACCTGGAGGCTTCAATTGCTGACCCATCACTGGGAAAAGACCGGTTACCTGGCTGCAATGTTGACTCCCTGACTTCAATCACCTGAGTCGGTTACCTAGAGCAGTGCTTCTTAAAGTGTGGGTCGCGATCTGAGTCCCCGGCCAGGACCGCCATCAGGGGGGTACAGCCGCTACTTGTGTGAGGGGCCCAGGCGGCCGGGGAGGCCTGGGCTCCAAACAAGATTTTTTTTTCTTTTAGTTTAATGTGCAGTGTAGTGTAGTTTTTAAGGTCGCATACCCCCCACCTCTGTGCACTTGGTACCTTCCTGAGCACATGCATGCAGGAAGGTTTTTTTTTACATTGACTGGGCTTTCTTTAACCCAGCAGAAGTGGAGCACAGCTGCTGGAGGTAAAGATAAGGAGGGAGAGGGGGCTTAGTAGTATATAGAGTGTGCAGAGAAGGACTTCTGACTCAGGCCCCATTCACACCAGGGCGCTTGCGGATCAGCGTGGTTTCTGTGCGGATTTTAAAAGGGCTGTTTTGGGTGTTTTTAATTGCGTTTCAGCGCTGAAATGCAATTAATAACGCCCAGAACAGTGCGGTTCCATTGAAAGCAGTATGGAAACCAACCGCGCGGCAAAAAAGGGTCAGGGAGCAATTCTGGCAGGAGGCGGTTCGGCTTGCGCAGTTGCATGGACGGTCCCCATAGCATTGTATGGGATCGTTCATGTTGACGGATCCGTGCAGCCAAATCCTCGTGGCAGGACCACCCCGATGTGAATGGGGCCTTAAAGTGCATTTCCCAACCAAGGCACAGAGAGGGCCGGATTTACCACAAGGCCAATCAAGGCCCGGCCTTGGGGCTGCAGGGAGTAGAGGGGCAGC
>NW_017306954.1:178107-192538 GCF_000935625.1 Nanorana parkeri | reverse complement strand
TTCCGGCCACAGGGCGGGTAGTTGTTTTCTAGATTTAGCCCTGCTCTGGGCAAGCAGAGCTAAATGTCCAGTGTCGAAGTCGCCGAGATCACTTGTATGCAGCCTGCAGGTCTGCCATTCTCCATGAGGGGGGTGGTTGTTGGCTAGGGGGATGCATTGAGGAACATGGCCTTGGGGCAGCAGGGAGAGTAAATCCAGCCCTGGGTACAGACATGGACACCAGTCCTCCAGTTGTGCTTCAATTACAAAGCCCAACATGCCTCTGCCTCTGGAAGTCATCTCTGTAACCGTCAATCTTGCAATGTCTCATGGGACTTGTAGTTGCACCAGTCCAGAGTTGCCCACCCATGGACTGATGGAAGAGTCTGCAGGTGCCAGAGCATTGCACCCGCCAATGATCACACTTACAAAGGTTTACTGGCTCCAATGCAAAAAATACTAAATGCACATTTTTTTTCTTTTATGAAGACATGAGCATTTTTTAAAATTATTTTTTCTAAAAAGGTGGAATTTTCCTTTAACCCCTTGTTAGCACAGTGTCCAGAACTCATTTACAGCTACTAATGAGAGCTGCCAACACAGTACAGACAGGGTTCATTAAATTTAGTAGAGCACATATTGTACAAGCAGCAAGTACAGCAATTTGCTATGTGAATGGGAAACATATACCCAATATAAAGTCAGTGTTATCCCAAAGTGGCTGAAAACGTGCAATTTCAGTGTAAACTGACCGAACACGCGTCATCTCATTTCCTTCACAAGCCCTTAAAGGAGAACTATGAGGTGAGTGATTTTCACTCATCCTCATAGTTCGAGCCGACGTGTGACAATGAAACTGTGACACATCGGCTCTATTGATCGGGAAGTGAGAGAACACATACCGTTCCTCCCTCACGTTCCGATCATCTCCCTGCAGAGAGCCGTGACTGTCAGCACTGACTGGTGGAACGGACGGGGGAGGGGGCGTGTACAGCTGGCTCTGCCTCTACATTGGCAGAGCCCGCTGTCACTCACACAGCTGGGTGGATCTCGATAGTAATGTCGGGATCCTTCCCGACTGCGGCGTCTCAGTATATAGCAAGCTGTAGCCCGCTATATACTGAGCTTTGGGTGTAATATACTTACCGGCCGCGTACCTGTGCCTCTACTGCGGCGTCCCCAGGCACGCCGCCAGGATGAAGGTAACCTTCTCCCCATCTGTAGAGTCACCCCTACCGTCACTCAACCTCACTCTTACGTCTTTCTCTCATTAACTTTGCAGTGGGACCAAGAGAGGATCGTCGCAGAGGCTATGATTGACTCAGGAGCTTGTGGCAACTTTATAGACCACCGTCTAGTCTCAAAAAATAAAATACCCATTATAAAACGAACCACCCCTCTGTCTGTCAGTTTCTTGGATGGAACAACCGCTCCATCCGGACCTATCTGCTACCAGACACAACCCCTTCTAGTTACCTGCTCCAAATCGCATACCGAGGTCCTATCCCTAGATGTCATCTCCTCGTCGGTGTTCCCTATTGTATTGGGGTTACCTTGGCTTCTTCTACATCAACCGTCATTTCTCTGGCAGGAACGCACTCTCCAGCTGCATTCCAACTACTGCAAGGAGACCTGTTATCCCATTACTCAGTTGATGACAGTAACCGAGCCTATGGTTCCTCCCCAATACAAGGAGTTCACAGACGTGTTCAGTGAGCACCTGGCGGAAGCTCTTCCCCCACATAGGCCATATGATTGTCCTATAGATCTTATACCGGGCAGCACTATCCCCACAGGGAGGATCTACCCTCTTTCACAGCCTGAACTGGTACTCCTGAAGGAGTACTTGGAGGAAAACCTCAGGAAGGGTTTTATCCGTCCTTCCACATCCCCAGCCAGTGCGGGGATGTTCTTCTTAAGGAATAAGGACGGGTCCATCCGGCCAATCATTGACTACCGAGCACTCAATAAGGTGACGGTAAAAAACCGCTACCCCCTACCACTGATCCCTGAGCTTATAGAGCGACTACAAAGGTCCAGAGTGTATACCAAGTTAGACCTAAGAAGTGCCTACAATCTCATCAGGGTAAGAGAGGGAGATGAATGGAAAACCGCCTTCAAGACCCGTTATGGCTTATTTGAGTATACGGTCATGCCGTTCGGGCTTTGCAATGCCCCTGCCACTTTTCAACATCTCATAAACGATATCTTTAGAGATCTACTAGACGTGTGTGTCGTGGTGTATCTAGATGATATTTTGATATACTCCGAGGATCTGGAGAGTCACCGCAGACACGTCCGCTGGATTCTCTCTAGACTTAGGGCGCATTCACTATATGCAAAATTATCCAAATGTGTCTTTGAACAAAAGAGAATCAGCTTCCTGGGCTACATTATTTCCCCCGCGGGAATAGAAATGGATCGGGAGAAAACGGCCTGCATCCACAAGTGGCCAGTTCCCCACTCAAGGAAAGCCCTACAACGTTTCCTTGGATTTTCTAACTATTATAGGAAATTCATTAAGAACTTCTCTGAGATTGTGAGACCCCTAACTTCCTTAACCAGTTCTAAAATCCCCTTCAAGTGGTCATCAGAGGCCCAGAGGGCCTTCGACCTACTGAAGACCAGATTCACTTCAGCTCCAATACTGAAGATACCTAATCCTGACTACCATTATGTCCTAGAGGTGGATGCCTCCCAATCGGCACTCGGGGGGGTCCTCTCCCAGCGGATAGGGGTAGACACTCCTCTCCACCCAGTTGGATTCTTCTCAAGGACTCTGACACCCGCAGAGTCCAACTACCCCATCGGTGAGAAAGAACTGCTCGCCATCAAGGCAGTCCTGGAGACATGGAGGCACCTCCTTGAAGGAACCAGATTCCCTTTCACTATATTCACAGATCATAGGAACCTCCAGTTCCTCAAGACCTGCAAAACCCTTTCATCAAGACAGGTTCGATGGAGCCTGTTTTTTGACCGGTTCGATTTCATACTATCCTATCGGCCAGGTTCAAAAAACGGCAAAGCCGACTCCCTCTCGAGAATGTCGGAGGAAGAGCCAACCATGGTCGAACCAAGACCAGTGATTCCACCGAACAAATTCCTAGGGACAATTATACCGTTTAAAGAACAAATCAGGAACGGTATATCAGAAGACTCGGGTACACTCCCTACTGGTCTCTCTCAAGACGCAGAAGGCCTGCTCTACAAAAATTCAAGGATGTACATTCCACCTTCTATGCAGGCGACTGTCATACAAATGCTTCACGACGCGCCGTTGGCAGGACACCCCGGTCTGACAAAGACCTTGGACCTGATCAGAAGACAGTTCTGGTGGCCCGGCTTAAAGAAAACGGTTCTCAGCTACATAAATTCCTGCCACGTCTGCGCAACCTGTAAGCCTGAAAGAAGACCCCCCTATGGCTTACTTAGTTCGCTAGACATACCCAAACGGCCATGGGAAACCGTTTCCTTAGACTTCATAGTAGAACTACCCTCTTCCCAGGGCCATGATACGATCATGGTAGTAATAGATGGACTCACCAAGATGGCACATTTCACTGCACTCCGCGGACTTCCCTCCGCCATTGAGATCGCCCGGTCCTTTATCGCACATGTCGTCAAATTACACGGCCTGCCGACTTGCGTTATATCGGACCGAGGCACACAGTTTGTCTCCCGATTCTGGAGAGGACTCTGCTCATCACTGCACATTGATCACCGGTATTCTACGGCCTACCATCCACAAACGAATGGTCAGACAGAGAGGGCAAACCAGTGCCTAGAGCAGTATCTTAGGTGTTACACCACATACCTCCAGGATGATTGGTACGACCTGCTCCCACTCGCAGAATTTGCCTTCAATAACTCCCGCAGTTCCTCTACCCATCAGTCTCCTTTCTTTGCGAACTACGGCTATCATCCTACCCAGCTGCCAACCACTGTACCAATGTGCCCTCGGCTGTCGACTACTTGTCAAAATTAACGGAGAACCGAGAGCTCCTCGAAAAGAACCTTCGGCTTCGGCTCGCGCAGGACCGACAGAAGCGGTACTATGACCTAAAAAGAAGGGCCCCTCCGGTTTACCGAGTCGGCGACAAGGTATGGCTTTCCACGAGGAATCTGCGGATGAAGCTTCCGTCGAAGAAATTGGGGAGACAGTTCATTGGTCCCTACGTCATCGAGAAGGTGATCAACACCAATGCCGTGAGACTGACGCTCCCCCCGGGACTGCTCATTCACCCCTCATTTCATGTCTCGTTGATCAAGCCGTACGTACCCGATCCCTTTCCACATAGGTCTCCCACGCCGGCTCCTCCCGTGGACATCCTGGGTGAAACCGAATACGAGGTGGAACAAATACTGAACTCCAGGAGACGTGGGAGAACATTACAGTACCTCATCAGATGGAAGGGCTACACTTCTCAGGAAGATTCCTGGGAAAACTCCCGAGAGGTGCATGCCCCTCTCTTAACCCGGGAATTCCATTCTCGATACCCTCGAAAGCCTGGGCCCTCGGGAACCCCGGGGGTGTTCCCTTGCAGGGGGTGTCCTGTAATATACTTACCGGCCGCGAGCTATCTGCGCTCCAGCGTGGTACGCAGCGGCTGTGTCACGCAGACCATTTCCCTATCAGAGGGGGAACTTCCCTGCGATCCACCGTGGAACGCGGAAGTGACGTCACGGCCGGGTCGTCCCTTCCGGGTTCGCGCACTATTTAAACGTCCTGTGAACGCTATGGAAGCGTTCCACTATTGAGCTTGATGCTCCCCACAAGCCAGGACCCACACCGGGAGATTCGCGGACCCCTCTCTGCTTTGGAGGTTCCTCTGCCTCTGTCCCATCCACAGGAAACCGCAAGTATCTTAGGTCATAAGGAGTCTGGACTGTGATACTGAACTTTAATCCCACTCAAACCCTTTGGAACAGGGAGCCATTGTACTGGGGCCGCTTATACTTACTATATTGTAAACTCCTACTCTCACCAGTGTCTGTTCATCCTCTCTCCTAAAGGAAAACGGAGTCATTGCACCCGCTTTACGTTGCTGACCTAATTGGGCTATGAGCTAAATAACCCCTGTAGGGTCCATCCCTTTCTCTTAAGTTTGTGGCAGATGATGCAAGAACCCCTCACTCTCGTTTGAGATTGAGAGAGACGCCTGGGGTTCAAGCCTGATTGCCATACCCAGCCCTAATTAAAAATTGAGTCCGCAGCTGTGATCCTTTTCGCTATAGCAGACCCTGGAGCATTACATTGGGTCACGGGAGGAAATTAGTATATGTCCTCCCGTGACCCTGAACAGAACTATGGGATAAAAAGGTTGCCCCATAGTTCTCTTTAAAATATTCAGACCGACGACTTAAATGGAATTCCAGATGTAGATCTTACTTGTACAGTGCTGCGGAATAGGTTGGTGCTATATAAGTAAATAATAATTGTAATGTAATAAACAGGATTCTATGCCCGTTACAATATGTCTGATTTTTCCCAAACGGAAATCACATTCACATTGTTTTATATTTATCACAGGACAACATACTGTAAGTATATATTTCATTATGAAAGGCAACCAGAGCACTGCGAATAAAAGGTCAGATACTCACTTTTCCGACTGTGCCACAAAGTCAAATTTGACGACTGCCTGTGCCACCGGGGAGAGCGCCTGCGGAGCAGAGGAAGCTTTAATGAATAAAAGGGACACAGTGAGAGTTAAAGGAGAACTGCGGCCACAACTTTCCTAGCTTTGGGCAGTGTGTAGGATGGTGTAGAACCCCTGTCATGTTTTTATTTGCTCTTTGTATCCCCATTGGGGGGGGGTTCAGTCTCACTCTCTACCCTGGTGACCACTGTCCCTGCAACAGAGAGTGAGTGGAAATATACATTTTACAGTTATCAGGGGAACAGGCGAATAGGGGAAATCTAGCAAAGGTAATTTTTAGGGGTTTTTTGGAGTTATTTCATTTTATTCTTTTCATGCTTCCTCATTTTTAGTTTTTGGTTTTTATAATATATACTTACTTCCGATATCATAACTTCTGGTCAGAGGGAGAACTTCCCCTGACTGGCAGTGCCGAGGGAGCATGGATCCGGCTTCCTTTCCAATCAGAAAGCCGGGCGGTGGGATATGACCTGCCTCCAGGCTTCCTGATTAGCAACAAGTGAAGCCGGCTTCCTAGCCAAACAGTCTGGCTTCCTAATTAATCAGGAAGCGGGGCGGCACGTCATAACCCGCCTCCTAACCAATCAGGAAGCCGGCTGCCTAGGAACAAGTGAATCAGGCTTCCTAACCAATCAGGAAGCCGGGAGGCAGGTCATGACTTGTCACACAGCTTCCTGATTCGCCAGGAAGCCGGCTTCCCTTGTTGGTAGGCAGCCTGGCTTCCTAATCAATCAGGACCAGTCAGGACTCGCATCCCGGCTTCCTTAATGGTCAGGAAGCCACACTGCCTAGAAACAAGTGACGCCGGCTTCCTAGCCAATCAGGAAGCCGGGAGGCTTATATATAGTGCAATATAAATGGGTAATATATTAATATATACACACACACTGTGTATGTTTTTCATTTTAGTTTATTCAGTACCGAGCAGACTTCTCTTTGTGACTACCTGACAGGGGAAGGTATTCCACCATCTAAAATAGACCTGGCTGGACCCCAACTGGGCACTATTAGTCAGATTTTGGAATAGTTTGGGTACACAACTGACAACGTCCTAAAACATCACCCAGCGAGTGTTGCCATAGACCTGCAATAAGCACCTCTGGCAGTTTCATGTTACAGCTTTATATATAGAAGGATATAAAACTGTTTGCTGATCCAGAGAATATCCGATCACCTTTGGGGATCAGGAAGGGATTTTTTTCCCCTCTTGGAGCAAACGGCACCATGCGTTATAAGGGTTTTATTGATTGGGGGGTCCAGTTTATTTATTTCTTTTTGTAACCAGAACCATTTTCCACGGCCAGTGTCACAAAATAAAATGCCTGCAATTTTATTGGGATTTAATTGTGGGATTTGGATGTGGACCGGCTGTAGCTGATAAGCCGGTAGGGATAACGAGACTCAAGTGGCGCAGCATTCCTCATGCCACCACCATCTATAGTTAGCTCCGTAGCTTAGGACGATGACAGATGGGCAATTGTTGTACCAGGTTTGACTGGAAGGGCGGCATTTATAAAGTAACACATGCTGTCACATTTGTTACAGAGTAATCCGTCGGCATGCTGCCAGGTGATCTACTTACACATTTCTGCAGCGCTTGCTCTATGTGTAAGAAATAGATAAGCTTTGCAAATTAGTCTGACACGTGGGCCTGCCGGTGTCCTTCATTTGCATGCAATTTTTTTTTTTAATAACAAATGCAGTGCTAAATTGCACTTTTTACCATGTCCTTGCACTACAGCACCCCATGGCACCCACCTGATTGTCGTCTGTGTTACTTCTGCTGCTCTGAGTACTGTTTAGGTTTGACTCAGCGCTGCCATCTGCTGGAAATCACATGATATGGTTACAATATATCAGCATTATCGGCTACTTATTATTGCTTCATCTAATAGCTGCATCAGGAAAATTAAACTTTTATGTGACAGAATTTAAAGTATAATTAAACCCTCTGGTTTTTTTTTGCATATATCTACTGCTAGCAAGCTTACCTGTGTCTTCCCCGCACGCTCCCGTCCGAAAATCTGAACAATCTCGGGCGGCCGCTAAGGATCTTGGGGCGGGCGCATGCGCAGTTCAGATTTTAGTCCGGGAGACGAGCAGAGACGCAAGGTAAGTCTATTGACGCGTGCACCCGCACAGATGCCGTGGGACAAGAAGTGTCAGAAAGGACAGAGGAGTCAGCGCTGGATCGGAGAGCCGCTGCGGCGCTGGAGGGACAGATGAAAACGACAGGAAAGAAGAGGAAGATCGGATTAAGAAACATCATTTAAGATAAGTTTTTTAATTAACATTGGGGGGAGGGAAAAAAAAAACGTATCCTTTAATGTCACTTTAAGCAACCGTTAAGACCTGCTTTTACCTGCTTCTGTTCTGTAGGTTCTGAGAGAAGCTTCCTGACAATGTAATAAAAGTTTGACTAGGAGGTCCTGCTGATACTGTAATCACAAGGCCGGTCCCCGTGTTTAATTAGTAACAGTTTGCCCGCAGCATACCTTTAGGTTGTAGAGGAAAGGTTGATGTTTGCTTTATAATTCAGCTGACTATTTCTGGATCTGTTAAAGCTGAACTCTGTTAAAAGCAAATATTGTCCTCATACAAGAGTCATGTGTATTCTTCCTTGAATCTTGGTGAGCAATGTGTATATATTCCGGATCTGTGCAGTAATCCAGTGTGAGACTTTGCCTCTGAAGAGGCAAACTGAGCAATATATTCCTCAATGGCCACAAAGGGTATGCATACATTTTATGTGCACCAAAAGCCTTTGCAAACTCAAATATTACCCTGTAAAAGCAGTAGTGACATCATCAGAGTGCTGTACTTAACCTGAGCAGAGCTGTGGGAGAGACTCATCAGGCCCCACCCACTACATAAAACTACAGGAGGGGGCGGAGACAAGGCAAGTCACCCTGCATAGGAGAGAGAGCAGCAATTACCAATCTTTATTACAGGAGAGGGTGGAGACCAGTCACCCTGCACAAGGATAGAGAGCAGCAGTGAGCGGTCTTTATTACAGGAGGAGGCGGAGACAAGAACAGTCACCCTGCAAAAAGGAGAGAGAGCATCAGTGATCCATCTTTATTACAGGAGGGCCGGAGACAAGACCAGTCACCCTGCACAAGGAGAGAGCAGCAGTGACCGGTCTTTATTACAGGAAGCTCCAAGTCTCACACTGGATTACTGCACAAATCTGGAAGAAATACACAAAGCTCATTGAGATTCAGGGAGGAATACCCATGGCTCTTGTATTAGGACAATATTTGCTCAGTTCAGTCTCAATAAAGGGACAAAATGAGCATTTTCTAGCCCCCAGGAGCAGATAAGATCTGCAAGACAAAGAAACTGAATTGGTAAATTAATTAAATTGATCAAAAAAAAGTTTCAGCAAACATTTAACCCCTGATATCTAAATCTGGATCCCACAAGTGATGATTTATTGAGGGGCCACCACATCTGGCCCGGACCCCTGCATGGTACCCCTACTATATCTCGGAACAATCTCGGTTATGTATAAAGTGTGGAATCCAGTGACAGAAATGCCAATATTAGACAATGTTCAGCCTGCAGTATGTGGAATAGACATGACAAGCGGGACAAGCGGGACTTCATAACTTAGTTCTTGTTATTATTGTAATAATATGGACACAGCAGCCAATGAAGATTAGAAAATCCGGACATGAAGAGAGATCATGACGCTGGATTCCTAACATCTGAATAATGATTTGTAATATTATTTTGCGCAGATCACTATGAAAACAAACCCGCCGCCTCACATTCTTTACCTGCAGCTATACAGCTCCTCTGACTCAGCCCGTTTCTTCATTTATCAGTGTCATCTCATAGAACACTGTGTCTTAACACTTACTACACCCACAGGCCATTATGTGAGCTCTGGCCATAGTCACGTGAGCATTATTGTGTGGCATCACTCAGGAACTTTGGGTGACCATAGACAAGGAGACATCCAACCAAGAATAACCAGTCCATCTGTCCAGACAACTGTTGAGCACTCCAGTGATGAGTTATCCATACCATAGTTTCCACCTCTGTTCTCACCCACCTTGGAGTTTTCTTTATTTATCAGTGTCATCTCACAGAACACCAAGTCTTTCCACCAACTACACCCAGAAGCCATTATGTCAGCTTTGGCCATAGTCACATGACTAGAATTGTGTGGCATCACTCAGGAACTTTGAGTGGCCATAGACAAGGAGATGTCCAACCAAGAATAACAGGTCCATCTGTCAAGACAACTGTCCATCTCAAAAGCATCCCCACTCTGAATGGACCTGGCAAAACCTTCTCTCCTAAGGGGCAGTCAAATACTGTACGTGTTCTCTCTCACAAACTTGGTGAGGAGATATGGGCCAAGTGGGCGGGTCCATCTCAAAGTGATATTTCAGCTTTGGACACAGTCTTGACTTCTTTTATTCCTTGAGTACTCCAATGACAAGAGCTCCATACCAAAGTTCCCATCTCTGTCCTCTCCCATCCTAGGGTTTTGTGTTCCCACCCAGTATGGTGATCCCAATTCTTTTTAGGTACAGGAGCTTCTTTTCAGGCACATTTGAGCGGTTTTGCTCCATTGGACTTCAATGGAAATTCTGTAAAATGTGTGTCACAAGCTTTTTAGGGGATTTTGTTGGCGTTTTTGCATGATGGTACTGTTTTCCATTGGGCCAAATAGAAAAACACTTGAAGCTGAACGTCCGTAAAACACTCAAAAACGCTTTACAAATCAAAAAAACACCAACACCTAAATGTGAACGGGGCCTAAAACCCATCGGTGTGGCGCTCTTGTCTCTTCTAAACTCCTAGACCCGGCCGGCATGTCTGACCCACTCTTATATCTATGGCTGCCCATAGACTGATGATAAAAGTCTAAGGCTGACTTTAGCTCTGTATGGATTTATGGCTACCATTGTCCATCCAGGATTGTGATGTAGAGAGCAGTATATAGTGTGCCGCCATTTACAATAATTTAAATAATTTCTCATTGTACCATGGACTAGTCCTTTAAGACAGTTTTATAAACATTTGTCTTACCTTCTCTGTATGAAGATCTCCGTAATATAACTTCCTGTAGAGAGACAAGACAGCAAGTGAGCACATTGTACATCTGGGAATCTCAGACACAAATATCAACAAAGCTGCAAAATAATTCAAGACCACCCATTGCTGTATAATAATCACCGGCACTATATACACTCACCGGCCACTTTATTATGTACACCGTGCTAGTACTGGGTTGGACCCCTTTTGTCTTCAGAAATGCTTTAATTCTTCGTGGCATAGATTCAACAAGGTGACGGAAACATTCCTCAGAGAGTTTGGTCCATGATGACATGATAGCATCACACGGTTGCTGCAGATTTGTCGGCTGCACATCCATGATATGAAGCTCCACCAGCCTGAACCGTTGATACAAGGCAGGATGGGTCCATGCTTTCAAATTCTGACCCGACCATCCGAATGTCGCAGCTGAAATGGAGACTCGTCAGAGCAGGCAACGTTTTTCCAATCTTCTATTATACAATTTTGGTGAGCCCTTGCAAACTGTAGCCTCCGTTTCCTGTTCTTAGCTGACAGAATTGGCACCTGGTGTGGTCTTCTGTGGCTGTAGCCCATCTGATTCAAGGTCCAATGTGTTGTGTGCTCAAAGATGGTATTCTGCATACCTCGGATGTAACGAGTGTTTATTGGAGTTACTGTCGCCTTTCTATCAGCTTGAACCCGTCTGCCCATTCTCCTCTGACCTCTGACATCAACAAGGTATTCTTGCCCAGAGAGCTGCCGCTCACTGGATATTTTCTCTTTTTCTGACCTTTCTCTGTAAACCCGAGAGATGGTTGTGTGTGAAGATTCCGGTAGATCACCAGTTGCTGAAATACTCAGACCAGCCCGTCTGGCACCAACAACCATGAACCACGTTCAAAGTCACTTAAGTCACCTTTCTTCCCCATTCTGATGCTCGGTTTGAACTTCAGCAGACCATCGTGACCATGTCTACATGTATCGAGTTACTGCCATGTGATTGGCTGATAGGATATTTGTGTTAACGAGCAGTTGAATAGGTGTACCTAATAAAGCGGACGGCGAGTGTATATATTACTGTATCATTCTACAAATATATCATTTATTTAGATGAACTCCTTAATTACAGCGGTTCTCCTGTGCAACCTCAGGACCCACATTTGTCCTTCGCCATTAAGTCACGACCCGAGTTGCACTGCAATGGATCGCACAGCATTAGGGTACTGCGCGTTCCGGTGCGGGCGTATGAACCCACTGGGTGGGAGGGGCGTTTGGGGTACCATTAAAAATGAATGGCAACGCAACACACCTCCCACAACAGAATCCCAGGACTATGCGATTCATGCACTGTACTAGTGTGAACGGGTCCTCAAAAACACTGACAGACACAGAGATATTCTGACACACATACACAATCCAATTTTTTTTTCATTAAATTGAGTTTTTTATTAAGGTCCACCCAGTATCGTTACCTTTATGGGAACTGGAGTGGATCCTCAGCCTGGGGTCCAGTGTGGGCTGCTGTGCCGTGACGGAGCTCCATCCATATGTGCATTGTTTGTACAGCTCCATTGCATGTCCTGTAGAGGTTCCGGGAGCCAGAACGTGATGTCACCATAACTCCTCTATAGGACACGCAAGGGAGCCGTAAGCAATGCGCGTATGGATGGAGCTCCCTCACGGCCATACCCCCATCTCATCCAACCTCAAGCTGACACTCGGCACCGAGCAGCATATTTTGAATGACTGCTCAGCACGAGAATTGACAATGCAGAGCTGGGGGGAGGCAGAGGAGCCTCTCACCTAGTGCACTGAAAGGCACGCGGGGACCCACTGAAAACATGGTCGTGACCCACCAGTTGAGAACCAAGGATATAAAGTATTTACATTCGTTGTATACTCTTCACTTTCCCCAGCAAGGCCTAAAACAGGAATAGGTAGTGGTTTCCTTTTTCTTATTTATTATGGTGAGGGCGACAAAAAAAAATCAATTTTAAAAAATGTATTTAGTTGGGTAACTATGAAATATTCTGGATATTTGTGTATTTTCGGTGCTAGTTAGCTACTTTTTACATGCTCACGTGCCTATTCTGCTGTATGGAAAAGCTTGTTTACTGAGTTCAGTAGCTCAAGCTGACATGCACACACAGTCAGAGCGGTAACTCCTCCTCCCGCTTGCTGTGTACAGAGGACTCCATAGCAATCAGAGGTATGGAGCCTAAGGGCCCATTCACACCTCATCCAGATCATCTCCAGACCAGATTGTTTCCGGACCCAAAATGCATCCCAATGTATCCCTATGCTATTTATGGCCTCTGTTCACACCAGCGCAGTCCGTTCCAGACCAGACCAGAAAAATACTGCATGTCTCATTTTGTCTGGTCTGGAATGCACTGGAACTGCGGGGAGGATCACACCATTTTCCAGACCAGATCTGCTCCAGGAAATGGTGTGAACCTGCCCTAAAGGCAAACAGCTTCTGTTGTCTCTTTAGCAAACCCCGAGTGCTCTGTGAATTTTTAGCCGAGTCCCCCTGTAGCAAATGTTTTATTTGTCTCTCTTTTTATCTATTTTTTTTAGAATGTTGCCAAGTCAGCTGTACAGGAAGCTCAATGACACATTTGGCCAACACGTAAAGTTGCTCATTTTGCTTCATCGGTCATTGCAATGTATTAGTGGCTTGCAGAAGGACCTATCGGGGGCACCATCATGCTCAGAAATGATCCTTGAATGGGACTAGCTGTATCCATATTTCCACAAATACAAATAGCTAGGACAGACCAGTTTCTGCCGGTGAGGCGGGGTTTCTTTTTTTCTGGCCAATCAGCACATATAAGAGAAGCATAATTGAATGCGTTTTCTTAAGGTGCCATATCACCTTTCAGCAGACACATCATAGCAAGGGATTAAAGAGGATCTAGCATCAGACATATGTTATGTATGCTAAGTGCAAAGATTATAATGAATGAGTAATGACTTCCTCCAACAGAAATCATAGCACTCCCCGTCACAATGCCTTCATCTGCTTCTCTCTCTAGGGGGATAGAGCCATCTTTGTTCACAAATCCTACAGGGTCCAGATCTACTTCCTGCACTGAAATGCTGACTTGCTGCAAAGTTACAATATTGCAATCTGATCACTGCGGGAAAGGGGGCAGCAGACTGATGACCTCATCTTAGCCTAGTCAAAGTCACTGGACTGGAACCAGTGGCGTAACAATCACCATAGCGACCCAGGCAGCCGCTATGGGGCCCGAGGCACGGCGGGGCCCGGCCAGGACATCTCCCTGATGCCATGCGGGCCGCCTGGGTCGCTATGGCATCTTGCTCGGACAGCCAGGCTGCTGGCTGTCACTGGCGGCTGTGAGGAGGAACGCTCCGTTCCTTCTCACAGCCGCTGCTGAGTTGGTGACAACCAGCAGCTTCGCAGGAGGTGGCTGGGCCCGTCATCGGCAGTGATCGAGGAGGCGGGGCCCGGCTATCGAGGGGCGTGGCCCGGCTATCGAGGAGGAGGGGCCCAGTGACGGAGGAGTCGATTGTGGAGGAGAAGGAGGCGGACAGAGGATCAGGGCTGACAGGTAAGAGGGCTTGACCGCCCGCCTGAGACCCTGCAGAGCCTACCATAGAGATTCTATGGTGGGCTCTGCAGGGTAACCCTTAGGTGGGCTGTTTGGGTTATCAGGTGGGCGTAACTAGAAATCACAGGGCCCCATACAAAATTTTGCTATGGGGCCCTGTGATTTCTAGTTACGCCCCTG
>NW_017306954.1:136196-177648 GCF_000935625.1 Nanorana parkeri | reverse complement strand
CCCCTCTCTCTCTCTCTCCCCCCACCTCTCCCTCCTCTACCTCTCTCTCTCTCTCCCCCCACCTCTCTCTCTCTCTCCCTACCTCCCTCCTCTACAGTTCAGCATGTTGCACTTGAGATCAAGTCGGATCTGCATACAGCTTCTGCAAACTTTAAAAGCTGCTTCTGTATTTGGGTCCTATATCCAGGGGCCCCTGTGTATGCTATATGTATGAGCTCCTCCTGAAGGCTTCCAGAACGCGGAAATTGTTGCTGATGCCAGGATTATGTTCGTGTGAATAATAGATGGTGTAATCTTTCAGTCCGCGTGACGACGACGGGATAAATTGCTGTTCAGCAGCGGAACATTTTCTTCATCGTATTATTACTGGTTTCGACATTAGGAGATTAAATGTATTGAGAGACACTCGATATAACGGCGCCGTGTACCATTGCGTCACGAGTTCATTCCCATCGCTCATTTGGAGGAAGTGTCCCTATTGTTACATAGTTACATAGTATTTGAGGTTGAATAAAGACATAAGTTCATCAAGTCCAACATATTGTGTGTATGTATATGCAGAGGCGTAACTAGAATCTTCAGGGCCCCGGTGCAAGAAACCATGAAGGGCCCCCGCCCCCAACCCCACGGCACTGCATGGTTAACAGGAAGGCTGCCGAGGTCCCCAGCAAGCGCGGGACCTCAGGCAGCTGCTTGTTTAAAATTTTAGTGCCGGTGTTCTGTCGAGAACGCTGACCCAGTATCTGTGTTTATGTACAGACGGGATTAAGGAGGAAACCGGCATTTATTTACAAAGTATTTGTTTGTAATGATTAATTGTGACCGTTAATGAAATGCCGTCCATGGCAGGAAATGATGGACAGAATATTATCGGTCACAATTAACGATTTAAACGAAATACTTTGTGAATAAATCCCGGTTTCCTTGATAATATTGGTCTATGCGCAAGCGCAGATGCTGAGGTCGGCAAATTCAACTAGTTCAGCGTTCTCGACAGAACACCGGTATCTGCGTTTAGTATCGGGGGATTTTCACGAGTATGAATACTTGTGAAAATGCCCATTATTAACACTGGTGTATCCCTACTTAAAAATATAATGCATTGCTGGGACTTGTAGTCCTACATAGTTGGAGCTATTCTGCATTGCTGTATAATCTTCATACAGCAATGCACAATACCACCAGCTGTGCTGGACTACAAGTCCCAGCAAAACACACACACACTCTCTCTCTCTTCCCAGCGCCCCCTCCCACTCCAAACTTACCTTCACTCTCCTGCAGGCCCATGGCCCTCTTCCTTGTCTTGGCGGCCAGGGGGCGGAGCTAAGAGACGGCCCTCTTAGCTCTGCCCCTAAGAGGTGGGACCAGCTCATTCTCCGGCATCAGTGTAGTGAGAGCGTCTCCAGCCCTTTCGCACAGCCGCCTGTACATGCTGCGGGTGGCTGTGCGACAAAGAAGGAGCGGCACGATCGCGGGGGGGCCCTCTACTTCCATGCTGGGCCCCCCAAGTGGCGGAACGCCAGGGTCCGGTCGCAATTGCGACCGCTGCAACCCTGGTAGTTCCGCCAGTGTGTATATGGTTCTGCTGGTGTGTGTATGAGTCCATGTGTGATCTTGTTCTTAAGAGTACCTTAACTCTTAAGATCCCTCTGTCCTTCCTTTTCCCTCATCTGTCCCTCCTTTTGGTTGGATGTATAGACATCAGAAGGTCTGTCGCTGTGTTAAGCTGCATTTACAGTACATGGGATTTTTAAGACCTGCAGCAAAATTCTTGTAGCAAAATTCTGTGGATTCTTATGCTAGGAATCAGAGATGGCTCCATCCAGGGCTGGTCATCTGGCCCTAGCCATAGTAAACCGATGGATGTGCTGATACATGCGATTAGCAGCGGATGCGTGCGGCTCCTGTCAGCCAATCATTGCTTCATACAGGCTTACAGGAACCATAGCTGTCCACCAATAGTCGCATTCGCACCTCCAACTATTACATAGTATTTGAGGTTGAATAAAGACATTAGTCCATCAAGTCCAACCTATTAGGATCTCATTCTTACCTGCAGCTAGGGACAGATGAACTGCCCTAGACACCGACAAATTGCCGCAAGGGCCTGCCATGAGACCCTAACTACAGGTAACCACTGGATGTGCAGATAAATGCAAACAGCAGCGGGAAGATGCAGCTCCTGTCAGCCTGCCATCAGCCCCTAACTACAGGTAACCACTGGATGTGCAGATACATGCAAACAGCAGCAGACAGCTGCGTCTCCTGTCAGCCTGCCATTGGGATTGTACAGGCTGAGTGACCGCAGCTGTTGAGAAACCCCTATGGTTCCATCCACAAAAATCTGCTTTTTCTTGCCACAGGAATCGACTGCTGGCCCTTAAAAGCCTAATAAATGTAAATGGGGCCTAAAGATGCTTTTAGCAGAGAACGGGTCCCTTAGCATGTGTAAAACGGACTGGAGACAGGTTGGTGCTTCTCTAGTCAGTCTTGGCTTATTTGTGCAGTGAGAGCAGTTTGAAGCCTGAAATGTGGGGAGCGCGTGTCCAGGCCCGTCTGACCTACACACTCAGGCCACAAAGCCAGACTTGTCCAAAAGTTGGACCTTCTTAAGGGACAGAGGTAGTCCACATCAGAACAGATCGGTGTATCTGAGCTAAAAGTAGCAGTCTGTATGTGAACAGACAACAGGTCCGGTCTGGTGACAGAAGGATCCAGTTAAAGGAGAACTATGGGGTTAAGGCTTTTCCCCATAGTTCTCCTTAGGGTAACGGGAGGACACAAACTAGCATCCTCCCATCACCCTAGGCTCCGTATACCGTGAGCTACAGCCCTCTATATACTGAGACGCCGCAGCTGAAGCGGATCCCGACAATTATGTCTGGATCCGCCCAGCTGCGTGAGTGACAGCTGGCTCTGCCTATCTACAGGCAGAGCCAGCTGTACCCGCCCCCTCCCCCGTCCGTTACGCCAGTCAACGCTGGAGGATCGGAGCGGGGGGAATCCAGCCCCTCCCCTGTCACGGCAGAGAGCTGTGACAGGATCGAGAGGTGAGCGAACGCCGGTATGTGCTCGCTCACCTCCCGATCTACTGAGCCGACCTGTGACAGTCTCATTGTCACAGGTCGGCTAGAACTATGAGGTGAGTGAAAAGCACTCACCTCATAGTTCTCCTTTAAGCAGAGGAGATGAGACTGGGGTTCCCAAAACAGGGCGCTGCAACAACATCCATTTGTGTTCATTGTTATGCTAAACAACTCGTGCATGAGCAAAACCCTGTATTACTTTGATGTTATGGATAAATACAATTGGGCAAAAAACCTAGCAGATTCCTTAGAAAGTCTTCATTCGAAGCTACACTGTCAAAAGCGTAATACCCCACCCAACCCTCCATCCAACACTGAAATCATTATAATTCTTACAGGGGTACTAATACGGTGAAACGCTTCCGCCCTGGTGTGAATGGGGCCTGAATGAGGCCTAACACTTTACTTTAATACTGCCACACCAATGAGGAAAGGGGGATTATAAAAAAAAAGGTAGGAACGCTAAACTGTAAATAAGGGATTTATGTTATAAATGAAGGAAGAGGTCACATCTTTCTGCCTTGAGGAAGGGACCCTGCGCGGTCCCGAAACGTCGGTTTATTTGGATGTCTGTGACGTTTTCTGTCCAATAAAAGGGACATATTTATCTTTACTACTGAGTGCTGGTGATTTCCTGACTTTCCTGTGTTTGCACAGCGCCATCCGTCGTATCTCATCACTGCGAGCACCATTTTTTTCATATCTGGCCGGGACTGCTGTGAGGAGTGCGGAGGGTCTCTCCATCTACTTGCTTATGTTATAAATGGTTTTTGCGCTGTGTTGGTGTTTGTGTTGTGATAAAATGATACAGGCGCTTTTTTTTATTATTTACACATTTTTAATTTATTTTTTTATTATTATTTTACTGTTGGGGGGCTTTGGGGAAATATTAGGGGTCTAAACAGACCCCTGACATTTCCCTTTTGAAATAGAAAAAGACATTGAGGACACAGAGTCCACACACAGAGTCCTCAATGTCTTTTTCTGCAGCCTCAGCACTCAGTGAATGGGAAGCACTCAGTACAGAGGCTCCTCCCCATTCATTCACAAACTGCTGATAGTAAGATATTTACTATCAAGCAGGTTCTCAATGGGGAAAATCCTCTGTACTGAGTACTTCTCACCATTGAGAAATTCATGAATGAACAGGAAATGATGTAAATCACCTCCTGTTCATTCATAACTGGGGGACACATAGTACTATGTGTCCCCAAACACTGGAGTGATCAGACGATCGTTCCAGTGTTTGTGCTGCACACGGAGGATTGGTAAATATAAATGATACTTACCGATCCTCTGCTCGGACACGCACACAACCGCTGTCATCCTGATCACGATGAATGAGCGGCAGGCAGGGAGGAGAGCGGAGCGGCTGTCCTCCTGTCAGTTTCAGGACGGCAGCGGCTCCTCCGCCGTCCCATTTTTTTCGGATCCCCACTGCCTCAGCCCATACAAGCGGGGGAGAGCAGGGGGATCCAGGCCCCCCCCCAGTGCCGCGGGCCCCCTAGCGACCGCATCGGTCGCTATGGTGGTAGTTCCGCCACTGAATTCTTATTTTGAAGAAGTCGGTATATAGGAAAAGCAATGGTGAAAAAAGCAGTTTAACCAAACATTTCCAACATACTAAACTGAGCTAACAGGACTCTGCAGTTCGTCTATTATATTATTACGTATGAAGGGCTCACGCACACAGGCGGCGGAGCCCGTACAACGTACACATACCGGTGTATGTTTCCACGCCAGGGAGCCTCAGGTGCTGCATACAGCCTCCCATAAACGTCAATGGCTGTACACGGGTATACGCTGGTACTTGAATATACTTGAGTATACTCGCATATACGCGTATGCATACGGATGTCAACTTCGGGACACCTGCATCCAGGGATTTACATCCAGGCTGTACAATAGTACTGGTGTATACAGGTTGGTTTTTTTTTTGTTTCTCTCCTTTTTTTTAACTTCTTTATAACTTTTTTTAATTTTCTTTAAATTTTTTACTTTTTACATTTTTATTTATCTTGTCATCTTTTACTTTTTCTAACTTATTGGACGGACCAGCAGTCTAATTACAAGTGATCTCTGCGACATCGCCGAGAACACTTGTAAAGAAACAAGTAATTTCTCCTATTCTACATTTAGCTCTGCTTGTGCAAAGCAGGACTATATGTAGAAAGTAAATTACCGCCCGGCGCCCGGAACTCTATGTTCTGGGTGTCGGGTGATTCAAACCTAAGCCGCCCCTCTGCTCAGTGCCGCCCCGAGGCCGAGCCTCGGTGGCCTTGCCGGGAATCCGGCCCTGGGTGTATACCCGCCTACAACCTCTGAATTCATTGGACCTAAGGGCCCCTGATGACGCTGTGCTTGATGCATCTTCTAGGTCCTGTGAGGAAGTATATACATCCTAATGTCGGTATCCTAGGAGGCTGCAGATGGAAGCTGACCTGTTATTTTCCCTCAACTGGGTTACACTCGCCTAAAGAATAAAATTCAAAATATTAACAACCACTTACAAAACCACCCACAATCCCCGGCTATATCTCCAACATCGTCTCAAAGTATCACCCTAACCGTCCACTCCACTTCTCCCGAGGCCTCCCGCTCTCTAGTTCCCTCGTCAACTCCTCTCATGCTCGCCTCCAGGACTCCTCTAGAGTTTCTCCCATTCTATGGAACTCTTTACCTCAACCTGTCCGTCTTTCTCCCACTCTGACTGCCTTTAGGCGATCAGTCAAGACTCATCTCTTCAGGGAAGCCTATACCACCTCAACCTAACCACTCAACCATCACGTTCTCAAACAATTCATCCCCACACAGCTACCTCCTCATGTATCACTGGCCCCTCCTTATTAGATTGTAAGCCCTCAGGGGCAGGGCCCTCCTTACCATCTTGTCTTGAATTGTATTGTGATTGTAATGTCTTCCTTGTATTGTAAAGTGCTGCACAAACTATTGGCGCTATATAAATCCTGTATAATAATAATTATAATTTTGCCTAGATGTGAATGGAGGCAGATGGTGGGTTGAATGGGAGTAAAGTAACAAAAAGGTAAATATAAACAAAATAAGAAATAAATAAATGAAAATATTTAAAAAGGGATTGCATGTTGTGTTGGGTTGGGATGGTGCAAAGTGTAATTTTTGTGTAACTAGCAGTAGATTTAGCAGTTTAGGCTGGGTTCATACCTGGGCGTTTTTTAGCGCTGATCAAAATGTAAAAAAAATAATACGAAATAATTAAATAAAAAAAAATAAAAAGGTGGATTAAAAAGTAAAAAATAAGAAACAAATTATGAAAAAATAAGAAAAGAATTATAAAAAATAAACAATAATAAGATTAAAAAATTATAAACAAGTAAATAAGATAAATAAAAATCTAAAAAAATTTAAATTGATCAAAAAATAATTAAATAAATAAAAATAAGAAGAATTAAATAAAAAAATAAAAAGTGATTAAAAAGTTAAAAAAATAAAGAAACAGTAAAAAAAAAATTTAAACTAACCCCGCCGCCCTGCCATCTGGTTGCCATTTTCCATGAATGGGAAGGGGGGGCGTATCGCGGAACCTGGCCTTGGGGTGGCAGGGGAGAGTAAATCCGGCCCTGTGCATGACTCAGAGCTGACTGCAGCGAAGTGCACAGGAGGAGGGGGAGTCACACGGGCATAATGCATGTTATGACATTTCTGAGGCGCAGGCACTTTTAGAGCCACGTGGATGTAAGGTCACGTATGCAAACACCCCAGTCCAAGTATAGAGGGATGTTGCTTTTCACCCATAGCAGTCGCCTTTTCCTTTAAATGGACCTTTACCCCCTTTCACTAAAAATAACATCAGTGTGCAGCTCTGCATGCTGATATACAATCATTTTACATTCATTAGTTACTTACAAATAGAGTTTATCTACTTCCCGGTCCTCTTGGGTATTAGTGATGTAATTATGCCCAATCGTTGCATGCTGGGAAGTTTACATCAGCAAAGCATTGCTGGGAAATCTCATCTGTAATCTCATGAGATCTCAGGGAAAGGCATTTTCCTCCCCTGAGATGATGTGCATGGTCACATGTCCTAGTCACATGTGCCATAGTTCCAGGAAGTAAAAGGGATGGCTAGTAATCTGCCCTTACTAAACATGGACGCTGTCAGAAGACTGGGGAGGAAAAGAAAAATAAGGTATGTAAACAATACAAAGCCGGCAATTATCTAGAAGTATGTGTTTGTAGATTGTCATCACTAAACATTTCTAAAAGGTGTGTTTGTTGTTATTTTAAAGATTTTGGTAAAGTTCCTCTTTAACCGCTTCCCATCTGGCGGTCATATACAAAACAGCTGGACGGGAGCTTCCCAGATGCGTGTGGGCGTTTTAAAACATGATGCGCACAAGAGGGAAACTGTGATTATTTGAAACAGCCAGAATGTCACGATCTGGGATCAGGCTCAGAGTCCAGCAGCTGAAGCAGCAGGCAATTTGTAGTACAACAGGCCGGGCTCGGTACACAAGCAGAGGGTAGTGGTGGAGGAGCAGGCAGAAGCGTAGTCAGTGAACAGGCCGAGGTCAGGAGCCAAAGGTATCAGGTATGTAGCAGGAGACGGAGAGAGTAGTCAGTGAATCAGCAGCCAAGGGTCGGTACACGGGAAGCAGAATAAGTAGATTGTAGCACAGAGGGAGCAGGGAGCAAGATAATGGCAGGAGCACAATCATCTGGCAAAGAGGAAGTGCAGAGGCGTGGCTTAAATAGGAAGTTCAAGGGAGGAGCAAGGAGGTCAGAGTTCAGCATCTGATTAGGTATAACTGAGGATACACAGGAGATCAGGCAAGGAGCTATCCAAGGTTCTTAGGTGGCTCAGCAGGAAGAACCACCTCCAGCTACAGCAGAGGCGCTGGGTTCAGACCCGGTTCCTGACACAGAAATGGCTGTTTACATGCAAGCGTTCGGGCAGCTGTAGAGACGCCCAATCGCTTGAATTTCGTGCAGCTACGTGCACATCCCCGCCCCTTCCGCCGCCAATCCCAGGCCCCCAGCAGGAGGCTGTCATTATGTAAAACGGCAAGGCGGCTCCTTCACTCTTCAGCTACAGAAACTAGAGACAAGCTGGTGAAGCAGGTCTGTGCTTCATCAGCTTCTTTGGGGGTCCATAGGTGACATTAAGGGTCTTAAAGACCCCTGATGTCTCCATAAAGAGAACCTGTCACTGTATGTGTGCTATCACATAGGGGTCTTCTTAGCTTCTTAGCCCCCTATGTGATAACAATAAAGTTAAGTATAAAAAAAAGTTTAGAAAATTAAAATGTAAAAAACAATTTAAGTTGCACATAAAAAAAAAAATGAAAGTTCCCTGCCCCCACATACACACGCAAACATGTGTCGGGTGCGCCTACGTGCTAAACCAATGCTTGTGCCCATTACGCCGCACATGTTACATATCACTGCGAACGTCAGAGTGCTAGCAATAATTTTGGGTCCATCAATCACTGATAACACTAAACTGATGAGCGGTAAAAGCTTTTAAAGTGTTGCCTATGGGCAATTTTGGATATGATCGTTTTTTCCGATTTCGCAGGTGTGCTCAATTCTAATAGTTGGCATGTTGACCAACATGACTCCATCTTTTATATTTGACCAAAAATTGGGTAATAATAAATGTTTCATAACATAATGTAGGGAAAATTGTTTGTTTCTTTCAAACTTTTTGGTAATTTTTTTTATACAGTAAAAAATAACCCCCCGTGGTGATTAAATACTTCAAAAAGAAAGCTTGATCTGTCCCCAAAAAATTATATAAAATTAATTTCAGTACAGCGCTGCATGACGGAATGCATGCTGAATACTGAGAAATGGCCTGGCCAGGAAGGGGGAATAACACCCCGGTCAGCAAGTGGTTAAGACTAGTGTGCCTACAGGTACTCAGATGCCCCCAGGACTTAACCTATATACTCTGACCATGGATGTCACTACGAAGAGTAAACAAATTGTAGGGCAGTGGAAGGTGAGAGCTGAAGACGAATCCAGGAAACGTAGCGAAAGGTCAGGGCTGGCAGCAAGCAACGGAGTATCCTGTAATCGTAACAAGAGGTCAGGGCAGGTAGCAGACAAGCGAGAATCCGAAAAACGTAGCCAGGGTCTGTCCATGATCAAAACATACGGGAGCGCACATGGATCAGCCAGGAAATGCTATCGCAATCACTGAGGCACAAGCTGACGATGTTTAACCCTTTTGCTTTTTTGCACACATGATATAATCCACGTTTTAGGCCTGAAAATCACTTAAAACCCCCAAACATTATATATTTTCTGAAAGCAAAGACCCTGTAGAATAAAATGGCGGCAGTTGTCACTTTTGATGTCTCACTACATTAACTTTGTCAAGCCCCCAAAATTTTGTAAAAAATGCATTTATATCAATTTTGATACCCAAAAACACTTTTTTATGGGGTATAAACATATTTATTTTGGGAAATATATAAAGTGACGATGACGAGTAAATAGACACCCAACATGCCCATGCTTCCGTCAAATGGCGACAAAATAGGGCACCCCATAGGCCATCCGTTTAAACGTATCCATTAGTATTGGCCCTGGAACTATTGATTGCACTCTGGCGCACGCGGCAATACCCATCATGTGTAGCGTGTGTAGCATGTGATCGTCCCTTTTGTATGTAGGTGCACATGAAGCTTGTTAACAAGAGGGCGAGGGAGTTAAAAAGTCAAGGTGGGGGTGGCAGCTAAGCTGCCAGAATCATTTCCAGCCAGCTTTACACATGTAAATATAGCTATAGCCGCCGGGAGTATGTTTAAAGGGGCCCGCTGCCGCCAACGTATGAGATATGTCCGTTGCAGCGAAAGGGTTAAATAGAGCGCCTCCAGCGTCACAGGCAAATCTCAGCTGGGGGCGTGAGGCAGATACATTAATCCACAGCTGAGGCGCAAAACTGCAGCCAGCACACAGGCTACAAAACACTGTGGCCAGATTCAATGCCACACAGCTGAAGGCTAGAGCTGCAGCTAGCAACACAGACTGATATCTTACATAGGCTGCCCGGCAGTGGAACCCAAAAACAGTAAACGTCTTTTACATAGGCTTGTTATACCTCTAAAACTGTAGTAGGTTATGTTTAGATCTAAACACTGCTTCCTAAATTTCTTATCTATTCGACAGGACAATTGGTTGCTAGGATGCTGTCAGAAGCACAGCATCATTGGTTGATAGGATGCTGTCAGCAGCACAATATAATTGGTTGCTAGGATGCTGTCAGCAGCACAGCATCATTGGTTGCTAGGATGCAGGTTGGGCCATCAACCTGGTGCAGAAGCACAGCATCATTGGTTGCTAGGACGCTGTCAACAGCACAGCATCATTGTTTGCTAGGACGCTATCAGCAGCACAGCATCATTGGTTGCTAGGACGCTGTCAGCAGCACAGCATCATTGGTTGCGAGGACGCTGTCAGCAGCACATCATCATTGGTTGCTAGGACGCTGTCAGCAGCACAGCATCATTGGTTGCTAGGACGCTGTCAGCAGCACAGCATCATTGGTTGCTTGGATGCAGGTTGGGCCACTAGCCTGCATCCTAGCAAAAGTTCAACCGAATTGGCCTAAATCACTCAAGGTGTAGTTTGTGCCAATTCTGGCTCATCTTTGTAACATGGCAGAAATGTGGCCCAATCACCGACATTTGTCGTACAGTGGCACAGATACTCTTCTAAATAGGTCTGCTCCACTCTTTATGAATACCACGGATTGTGCTTTAGTGTTGCCCCCCTCTTAGCCTGTTCAAATTTGGTTCATGGAGCACCAGCCTTCGAGCTACAAAGGGTTAGGTGTCCTTGTTCTTTTTCTCACCTCACACACCTCCAGGCTCTCTGTGCGTTTCCGAGCCTTCATATCTCTGTCCAGCTCCTCGGTGAACTCACGCAGCTCCGTCTCCAGCTGGTCCTGTCGGGTAATGAGGAGAAAGGACATAAATACGAATGTCTATATTATATATGTACAGAAACAATATGGCGGCTCAGTGACTTAGTTGGCCATGCTTAGGCCCTGTTTTACGTCTACAGTTCCTGCTAGGTGTCTGACTCTGTAAAAAAACATGAGATGGTTACTTGCCTTAGAATAGGGACCAATGTGACCATTTGTACTTACTCAGCAGAGGAATATACCAGTATTCATGGAAATAATAGATAAGAAGGCACCTAAGGAAGCAAGAGGCTACAAAGACTACGGCACTAACAACTCAAAGTCACTTGACATTGGGGTGAACTTTCTTAAGGACGGGGTTGGTGTTTAATTAAAGTGTACCCGTGGCATTTTTAAATTCAAAGAAAAAACGAAAAAACTTGTAAGAGTTAAGTGCTCAATATGTCTAGGGGACTCAATTAAAGCTTTATTACTCACCTGATCCTAAAGGTGGCCATAGACCTTACAACCATCGCAAGACTTTTGTCTTGCGATGTTTGTAAGGTAATTAAAAAAACGTACGATCTGCCCATCTTGGACAGGCAGATCGTACTTGCAATCATCGCAAGCCCGCCCCACTGAGGGGCGGGCTTCCCATGACAGCAATGGTGAATGGGCAGTGTGCGCTTGCGCACACCGGCCCGTTCGGCATTTGTCTTACGAGCATGCCACAAACCCGCCGACAATCGTACGATTCTCGGCGGGTTTGGGAACATGCTTGTAAGACAAAAGTCGTGCGACCTTGCAGTAGCAGAGGTCGCACGCCTTCCATACACCTTGCGACTATCGTACGATCGCGGGATTTCCTGTGATTTATCGTACGATAATCGCAAGGTGTATGGGTACCTTTAGTCCTGTCGGCTCCCTCCGGGCAGCTAGCCCGGTCCCTGCAGCCTCTTCTCCCCGGGGCTCTGGTAGTCTAAGAAACTCTGACGTCATCAAGCCTTATGCAAGTCCATTGATCAGTGATCACAGATCTGCTTCATCATTTTCTTCTCCGTCTACAGCAGCCGGGGAAATGACAGGCTGAAACTAGAACTGATGTAATGTACATCAGTTCCACATTCAATGATCAGAGGGGAGATCAGCAGCTGGAAGTGTGCTGTTCTGCCTCCAATCGCAGTGCAGAGACCCACCATGCCGGTCTCAGACTCGCAATGTGTTGGAACTTCTTGCACAGCCTCACAGAGAAACACAAGCACACAGTCTGATATGCATGCTGCACATGGCTTGAAAACAGGAAGGAAGCCGCAGCTTTATTCACTACCTTTTTCAATACAACAGAGTATATACCATAGATATAACAGAACTTATAAACACTGCCATCTACTGACCGAAAATGTATACTGCAGGAGTTGCTGCAATAGATACAATAATGTGTCAAGATACCGAGCACGGGTGTCCCAAAGCCACGTGCTGGTACCTATACAGGTGAACCGAATATGTGACCGCACTGCAGATACCACAACAATCTTTGTGAATGATAGTTTAATAGATATATCAAACCACATAAGCACAGGCAATTCCACCACCACCCGCAAGAAACAGATAGGAGCCACACTATATACAAACGGCAAATCACCCACAGAAGATAACAGGGCTGGTCATAACCTGGGGAGCAGGGCAACAAGAGGAGGGCCGGGAGCCACAGATCGGGAGACCTCAGGGGTAAGGGTCAGAAGTCAGGGTCCAAGGCAGAAACAGGATACTGGTTTACAGGATATGGCAACAATACTGAAGCACAGGCTTCACAGCAGGGAGAGGTTAAATACCCTCCCAGAGCAGCACCAGGTGGTGACTAATACTGGCAGACACCTGCAGGTGAGCACTGGAACTGCAGGATCAGGATTTGCTAATGTCACCCCAGTCGCACCAGGCACATCGCGCGGTTTCCCGCTGCGAATTTCGCCTGTGCAATTGCGCACAATTGCAGTTGTAACCAGATTGAAATCAAGGCGGCCACGCGGCAACCACACACGGGGCGCGCGTCCTGGGATCGCCCAAGTCTGCACTAGCCTTGAAGATTGGTGACATGTGAGAGGGGGATATAAAGAGCTTACAGTAGCCTCTATATACAGGCCCAATAGTAGCAATGGAATAGCTAGAGGAATGACATGGTTTACATTGAACTCAGTGACCACTTACCAACACTTTGGTGCCGTTTTTTCTGCTGTCTCTCGATGTGGACCTTAAAGTGCTTACGACTGAAGAGTTGGCTCTGAAAGAGGGGTGCTTATCCTTATCATGGGGACTTTTTGGAGAAGATGTCCCCTTGCTGGCATTGAGTGATGGAGTATTAGGAAAGTCAGACACTCGCGATCTGTAGGATAGTCTAGAAGAAGACACTGAATTAGGCGAGGCCAGTTCTGGACTTGGCTGATATTTGTGGTGGTGAGTTGCCTGTGTTTGTTGAGGCTGTTTGGAGGTAGAGACTGTTGAGTATGTGCCAGTGGAGCGACGGGTAAACTGTGGCTCTATGGACTTGCTGGGTGGAGATCGCTGTTCTTCTGCTGATTTATTCAATGAAAAATGAGAATGTCCAGTGGAGCGGAACGAGCTGGATGGGCCTACAGATGTCTCAACTTTGGAGGGGCTGCTTAACTTTCTTGGTGACTCACTGACTGTAGGCTTCAGTGTTATGTGCAGGTGGTTGGATTCTTTACTTCTTCTGGGCTGATCATCCTGCTCTGGTTCGCTGTCCTGTTCTTTATTTATATATCTGTAGAGAAAAAAATATAGATATTAATTAATATAAATTAATAAATGTAATTTGAGAGATGGGTGATGTAGTATAATCAGGCGATAACATTTTACTGCAGTGGTATCAATAGAAGGGCATTGCATTTCTAAAAAGAATTGTATATCAGTCACACGCCAAACAGTTCTAAGGGGGATATACACTTTATGGTCAAAGGTTTGTGGATGCCTGGCCATCACAGCTTCTACCCAAAAGTATGTAGACATCCCCCCAAATACTGAATCTGGGTGTTTCCAGTGGAGGGTACTGCTAATGCTACAGCATGCCAAGACATTGTAGACAATTGTGCTAGTCAAATTTAGCTTTGTGGAAACAGTGTAAGGAAGGCCCTTTCCGATTCCAGCATGGGAGGTCCATAAAGACATGTTTTGACATATTTTGGTGTGGAAGGACTCAAGTGGCCTGCACAGAGCCCTGACCTCAACCCTATGGAACACCTTTAGGATGAACTGGAATACTGATTACAAGCCAGGACGTCTCACCAACATCAGTTTATTACCTCACAAAGGCTCTTTTTGGTAAATGGGCAACTATTTCCCACAGACACACTTTAAATCTTGTGCCTTCCCAGAAGAGTGGAAGATGTTAGACCCCGTTCACACTGAGCGGTTTATCTCGCGATTTCCGCTCCGAAATCGCGCATATTTCCGTGCAATGCCGCTTAATGTAGCTTGTCCAATGCATTTCAGTGGAGCTGTTCACATCTCACAGCTCAATGTCGCCTGTAGCTCGTCGCTGAAGGTTGTAGCTTGAACATGACCTATTTTTTGGCGGAAGTCGCTTGTTTTGGCCCCAATAGACTCAATGGTGTTGCGATATTGCACGACATTGTCACGCGATATCGCGCTACAGAAGTGTCAGTTTTGCACAGCAATATGGAAGGAAGGAATGATGTCACATCAAGACCGCTTTTGATTGGTTACAGCCCAATGTAGCAGCGACAAAGTCCCTCCCAAAAGTCGCGCTACGTAGCGTGAAAAAATGTGCAATGTAGCTCAGCTCGAAATTGCATGGAAAAACCCACGATCTTTCATGTCGCTCAGTGTGAATGGGGTATTATAGCTGTGAGGGTCGGAAGGACATCGTCTTATTAATGCTGATGGTTTTGGAATTAGATGTCCACTAAGCTCATACAGGTTCCACAGTCAGGTGTACACAAACGTTAGCTATATAGTATTTGAATGGTGCTGTAGGGAGATGATGGGTGGTACCACCAATCATACAGGAAAAAAATACATTGTTTCCCCGATCTCATATCTGAAACCCAAAATGAGAAAAAAAAATCGACACATGCAGTCCAAGAATCACAGATCCAATTCAATATTTACCCAGAAACTGAAGTCACATAGCGGGACTGTGACTTGTCTTCAGCCTGGATGGACCCCTCACTGTCACTGTCCTCAGCATCTGAAAAAAACATAGTTTCATACTGACCTTCATGCAAACACCACAGCTAGTATTGAGTCAAACACTTCCTTATTTAGTGCTAGGGGCCACTTACCTGACAGCGGATGGAGAACCCTGAACATGTTCTTGTACCATTCTCGAGGTTTGTCCACGCTCTGGAAAAACAAACAAAATGGGGATGGGTTACTGGCCATGTTGGCACCCTACATATTTCGTAGAATTAACAGTGCCATCTGTTCTAAAGTTATATTACAGGACTTGCTGGACACAAACCTCATTTATGAAATTGCCAATACAAGCAAACCTGTTCTTTCAATTTTTGGCAGATGATGGAGAGGTAAATCACCTAATACATCTCACAGGCCCATGTAGTAAGATCTATGGGCTTCCATATACAGGTCAGAGCAGCTAATATCGAAGTTGCAAAAATCCCTGTTGAATTTTTATTTTGCGGGGAATGCAATGAGAGGGCTTGAAGTACCACTTTGTAGGGGGAATGCCCACAAATTAAAAGACAGGCAGGGACAGAGCTAGGAAGATCCTCCTAATTACGTCTGCGAGAGATAGAAAAAGTCTTGTGGTTGAAAAAACTGATGGACGTTGAGATATTTCGGGGGGTGTTCAAAGGACTATACCTGTATATTGTTGGAGCTTTTGCTGTCATGTATTTATCTAGGACTTCTATGGATGAATTCACTTAGGTCCTCCACTCGTTGACAGTCAGTCTTCTGAGGTGCAGGGCCAGATTTACTCTCTGCTGCCCCAAGGCCAGGTTCCTCAAATTTGCACCCTCCCCGTCATACCCCCCTTTAATGGAGAATGGCAACCAGATGTGGGGACGGCAGGGTTGGTTTTTATTTTATTTTTTATTTTTATCATTTGTTTTACTTTTTAAAATATTTATTTACTTTTTATTTTTTGAAAATGTATTTATCGTATTATTTTTTACTTTTTTTATTTTATTTAATAATTTTTTATCAATTTTTTTTATTTATGTATTTATTTTTTCACTTAACTTCATTGCTACCACACAGGGGCTAACCGAATCTGTCACTTCCATTGCAGGAGTTTGAGCACAGTACTGTGCTGGCTCTCCTGTGACAGCTGAGATGGGGAGGCTGCGAGTGCATCTTTCCCATCTCAGTGTTCACACAGAGCAGAGTAGAGAATGGACGTTCTCTGCTCTGCTCCCAGCTCTCCATCCTGAAGAGAGGATCTGCATCTCTGGAAAGAGGCGTCCGGCGGGGAGAGCGGTCTACCCACCCAGGCGATAGGAATTCCACACCCTTGCTGCCCCTCTACTCCCTGCTACCCCGAGGCCGGGCCTTGGTGACCTTGTGGGAAATCCAGCCCTGCTGAGGTGTGTACCCAGGGCTTCTAGGCACAGTATACAACCATGTCCACCAAAATCATATTAACATCTGGAAGGTATCTGTACTAATGGATATTATGATCAGTGCTCATCAAACCTTGGAAGGTAGATGCAGCTATGATGGGTTCAGAGCATTGTCACTTAAATCAACCATCAAGATCCATGATCCCTCTGGCAAACACTTTTGTCCAATGCACTTGGAGGTATTAAAATCACAGGCAACGAGGAGTCTCCTTTCACTGCAGAAATACAGTACAATACTTTAGAACTTTAAACCATTCTAGGGATTTGGTGTTATGTTGCATAGTGACTGTAGAGTAGGTTGCATCATTGGTTCATGTTTAAGTCTGCCTATTACCTATGACAGTGACCCATAAACTGTATATGTAACATAGGTGCACTTACCACAGAGCTTTCCCTCAGATATACAGTAACTAAGCCCCTGGAAGTGATCATAGGATTGGGTGCCCCCTACTTTTTTTTTAACAAAAGACTTATTGGTTACAGATTTATTAAATTGCACTTTGTAAGGGTGTCTAATATTTTAAATATGTTGTGCATCTCGGATCATGAGGGGTTCTGGACAGATTATAGTTAACAATAGAACATGTTTTTGTACATATTTTAATACAGCCAAAGAAGTTTGAAACCACATAGATTCCAGAAACCAAAAAGAGACATCCTCCTCTTTAAGACAAGGGGGTCTCACAGCTTTCTATAACACCAAGGTCTGAGTTAGGAGATACATTACAAATTCAAGCACTAGAAAGTCTTGATTGTCCTATGGGAAATGAAGCAATTGTTATATCAGAAGGTACCTGCAGCTCCCAAGTCATACTCTGCACTATGTAAAATGTAACCTTTATATGAAAGGCAACTTATAGATTCTCTATAAAGAACTCAATGATATATTTCTACTCAGACTGATCCTCTACCTTGGATCATCTAGAAGGGAATATAGAGATATAATACAGAGGGGAGAGACAAATAGAGTTCAATGTACGGTAAATCTTTTTCTGTCTTTTTCCTTTTGTTATCTAGTCTATAGAACGGCTTTCTTTTTATTTTCTCACCAGGTAAGTGCAACAATAAATGTTCCCGATTGTCAGCCAAAAGTACAACTCAAGACTCATATTCAGTAGACATGTGCGATTCGTTTCGTTCCGAATCGAAATTCGTACGAATTTTCAGAAATTCGGACATTCGGATGTATCCGAATTCTGAATTATAGATATAACGAATGCAAACGAATCCGAATTTCCGTTTCCGAAATTTGGTAGCGGTAGTTCGTTCGAACGTTCGTTTCGTTTTCGTTTCTTATTCGTTTCGTTCGTTGAAGAAAAACATTTTTCCCCCTCAAATGGCACTTTGCTGCAAACGAACGAACGAATGAACGAAGCGAATAAGAAACGAAAACGAAACGAACGTTCGAACGAACTACCGCTAACAAATTTCGTCCGAATCCGAATTGGCTTTCGCACCCGAATCCCGAAATAACACAAATCCGAATTTAAAACAAAATGAAACTAAACAAATTTTTTGGCAGTGCACATGTCTAATATTCAGCGCATAAACTGGCCTTAAAGCCCATTTCCACCTTTGCAGAGGTATTTTTTTTTAAAAACATATGCCAGCAATGTGCACCGAGTGTACATGAAACAGGCATATGCAGCTGCTGTGTAAGAACCCACAAACTTACTATTTTTGTTAACTTTCCTCTTCATCTCCTCATGTAAAAATGTCTGTCTGTGTTTTGCAAATCCTTCCTTCCTCTTGTTTACTGATAATGCTACAATAAATAACAGCGAGGGGGGAGCTGTTTAAAGCCTAATTACCATCCGACCCTGGTGTCTGTCTGATTTTCCTGTGGAGAAAATTTTGAATGTTTAGGCTAAAGGCCTAATAAATGGTTCATTGAAAAAACGGGGAAAGCGTGCAATGTGAGTCATGAAAATGTGCACACGTATACATCATCAGTGCACCTCTTCATTACCACAATAAATGCAAATCCATTTCAAAGGTGGAAATGGACTTTAAGTGCTCTGGTTTTTAAGGATCAGTCCGACATCCAAGTCCACAGCAACAAAGGAAGCAAGCCACACAGCACTGAATTCCAGAAGATCAGATGTTTAAAGGATACCTCTATGACTGAGCCCCATTGAGGGCAAAATGCGCCAATGGCGGAGTCTCCATCCGGCAGGAGATACATCCATCTCTTAATAACATCTGATCTTCTGGAATTCAGAAGCATTCGGCTTTGTAGCAATATATTTTTGTTATAGTGCCCAAACCTTAAACCAGGAGTAGGCATACTGCAGCTATGGTGAACCTACAAATACCATCATGCATCTGCCTCTGGGAGTCACACCTGTGGCTGTCAGAATCTTGCAATGAGAATTGTAGTTGCACCACAGCTAGAAGGTCGGAGCTTGCCCACTCCTGCCCTAAACCCAGGGGTAAAAAAAAAATGAAACACCTAACAAGCTTCACCAACACATTGGCTTCATCAGGGAATTTGTGAAGATCAAATACAGAAAGGTAAGGTGCACACCGTATGTGCAATTGCTCTTCACACACACTTTACACTCACAGATCTGGAAGCGAAGGGCATTCCGTCTTCATCTGTCGGCCCAATGCCTTCATAACGGATCAACCGCCTCTGCGTACGCGGACTGGGGCTGTCGCATGTGTCTTCAGAAGTGACTACCATCGTGGCCTTGTATAAATGGCCGTCATCGTCAGAGATCCCCTGTTTGATGACATCCAGGTGTAAGAAACAATTTAGGTCTTGCATATGCTACTTCAGAGCCCATCTTCTTCTTGTAAGATTTCTAAAGTGTCAGGAAGCCTGAGCTGTCAGCAATACACACATAAGGCTAAACCTAAAACTTCCAGACACGTGGCATAAAGCAGAGTTTATGATGATAAGGAGAACAACAACATGCAGAACTCATGAGTATCCAGGCGCGATTGCTTCCATTGAATTTCTAGACTTCCACCAGCACACTATACAGATGTGTGACAAGCCCCATGCTGCTTCAGTCAGTCACTTCACAAACCACACCAACAGCCTTACCCTCAAGCTTTTTGATCTCTCCTCCAGATGTTGGCCTGTCGGCCTTTAACTTCATTGCAAATAAACCCCATTCAATGTGACATTCAGGGTATTATGAATCATTTTGGGATCTATGCAACGTTTGTAACAGTAGGGAAATAAGGATCCAGGCCAGCATTTCTTCAATTAATTATTAAGTACTTGTGTAGAGATACAAGTGATCCCCATTTATTCCCCATTTATTCAACGTATGCATTCACTAAAAAGATGAAGAGGGGTTGATTTATAAAGCACTCGCACAATGAGCAGCTGTGTGAACGAGATTCTCAGGGCTATAGGGCCACTAGATGGAGTCAAGGTGCATAGGAACAACCCATGATCCCCGGCTTCATCTAGTGGCCATGTAACACTGTGGATCTCTTTTGCACAGCTGTTTACTGTGCAAATGATTTATAAATCATGTTGGTCATATGACAAAAGAACTTAAATAAATGAAGCTTTTGCTATCCTAAAAGGACTGGTGTGCTGGTGACATTTCTGAAATTTTGCTTATTTATAAATCAATCCCTTAAAAGTACAAGCTCCTATTTACTAAAAAAAAAAAAAGCATCCTTCCCTAGACTCCTCTATACAATCATATGATCAGCTGCCCCATTTGCTCCCACAGGTCCATACTTACCTCCTCTGATCGCTGCGGACTCCTGCACTGTCTGCAGCACAGCTGGTAAAAATCTAGTGCCGGACAGCCCACCCCTGCGTACTAATATCCCATAGACTTGAATAGGATGTTGCTCCTGCATTACAGGCATGGCCCACTCAAGTCTAAGAGATATTAATGCACAAGCAGCCTGGCACTAGAACTGGTCAGGCTGTAGACAATGCAGGAGGCTGCAGCCTTTGGAAAAGGTAAGTATGGGCAGCGCAGGGGCGGGGGGAGGGAGGGCAATAACACAACTGAATGTTTTAGAGGGGCTGGAATGATTTATGAGTAAATGTAACTTCTATTTTTTATTTATTTTGAATAGCACTTTGATTTGCTTTAGTCTTACTTGCTTCCTGTAATCCCTTGTACACCAGTACACCAAAAGTGGGAGGAGCAGCACTATCAGGCTTTACTGCATTGAACAGTGCTGTAAATCTAATAAATAAAGCTTGCTCCATGGTGGAGAGAACAGAGAGAGAGAGATGACCTCATCAGCAAGCTACTGCTCCTTCACTAACCAATCACAGTCTTGGCCAAGCAGTATTGCCTTGACTTCATCTGAGAAAATTAAATGGGTCAGACTATGCATAGTGCCTGGCAGGGATGTATAGAGTCCAGATTACAAACCTGACCGAATAGAGTTACAAACATTTTGGCAGGTAAGGCAGTTCATGCATATGTACTTTAACTCTATATTTAGCTGTTTGTCTACACATACATTTCATGGTGTTTAAAGCACCTGGCAGTAATATAAGCATTCCAATCTGACTGCAATGCAGGCACCTTGCTACACACATACAAAGCTTTAGATGTCTGTTTAGGGGTCACAGGAGCCCCTGAAGGAGCTAATATGCAAAATGTTGACATTTCCCTGGAGTGCTAACAGCCAACCAGCCCCCTGCAACCTATTGGCCAGCAAGTCCACCCATCATAGTAGCTAGGGATGCACAGATACTTTTCGAAGTACCAGTGCCGATACTTGGCATTTACACGAGAACTACCAGGGTTGCAGCGGTTGCATCTGGGACCCGGTTCTGGCGCTCCACCACTGTCCTGAAATCATTAGTCTGTATTGTTGTAGAAAAACTGTCACATGACAATAAACAAAATGTATCAGTACTCGTACTTGTAAGTACTCGGCAAGTACCAGTACTTGTACTCGCAAAACTGGTATCTGTGCATCCCTTTATTTATATTTATAAAAACAAAATCGTACATTAAAGCAGAGATGAACAAATCCCAGGAGCTCCGTGTGCGCCTTACACATGACAGCGGCCTCCTAATTTTTGTATTTTTCTCTAGTCTAGTCTCGGAGCTGGAAAGTATCGGTACTTGTACCGAGTACTGTACTTGGTATCTGTGCAACCCTAATAGTAGCCATTAGGCCTATGGGCCAATAGAAAAATGCAGGAGGCAGAAAGGGTCAGACAGGCTCTTGATATTTTAGGGTAGTGTTGACATGTACCCATTACAGCACCAAGGATTTGTCACTCCAGCAGAGCATGATTATCCACAAGGCAACATGCAGAAGCCTAGGGTCTGGTGGATGTCTTGGGCGTCCACCTGCAACCTTATCCTCCTGGACTGATAGTGCCATTGGTCAATGTGCACCTTCCGGTCAATTCACAAGGAAAGATGCACCTGTAGGTAGCTGGTGTCAGATGTGGCCATGGCAGTACGACAATACAAATTGGGTGGCTTCTCTGTGCCTGTGCATCCTTATCAATGTCAATGGAGGGGACCAAAGTCGGCTCAGCAATACAGAGCGCAGCAGCAGTCCTTGGTGCCTGGAAAGCTGCCAGGGAGCGTGGCTATGGCTTCCGATTCAATCATGATGCTTGTTGGGCTCCCTCTCCCATCTGCCAGGCTCCCTGTTTCATTACTGCACCTCTTAGTATGTTTGGCACCGTGCCTTGATGTATACAGTTTTCTTAGGGAAATCATTTTTTTTTAATCAGTTGCAAAGTTTTTTCACCTGCAGTTTCTGCCAATAAGGCCTCATTCACACTGCTAAGAGCCGGCCCGTACAGATCCGTGCTGCGTGCACGGCTGAATCTGGCCGTTCCCAGGAAGGACAGGTGCTGCGTGTGAATGTACGCAGCGGTCTGTCCTTCTCTATGGGAGTACGTGGCCGTACGCTCGACTAAGCTGCACATCAGTGCAGGGGCAGGTGTCCGTTCTCGTACGTCAAAAGGATGGATCCCGCACCTGCACGGATGTGCAGTTAGGGTGAGTGTACGGCCGCGTACTCCCATAGAGAAGAACAGGCTGCTGCGTACAATCACACGCAGCACCTGTCCTTCCCAGGAGCAGCCCGATACGACCATGCACAATGCACGGATCTGTACGGGTGGGCTCTTAGCAGTGTGAATGAGGCCTAACAACACTTCCTTTTTCAGGCTGACAACACTAAGCTGATTCTTTGCATTTAGCAGCAGCGATGTCAGCCTGAAACAGAAAGTGCTGGTGCCAGCAGAATCTTCTAGTAGAAAAAAGATTTGCAACAGATTCACAAAAATGATTTGCTTCCTAGACAACATGAAATTTTAAATCTCTAAAAAATTCCCCTTCATGGAAAAAAAACCAAAAAAAGTTCTTACTAGTCAGTGGGGTCCAGCGTAGTTTTCCTTGCAGAAGATATTTTTCTTGCACCGCTTTGCTCATGGCTCGCCATTTTGAAACGAGATCCTGCACATGCACAGACCACCATGGGTTTCTATCAGGTCTTAGGTCTCTGGCAGAGATCCAGGGTGTGTCTGTACATGTGTGGGATTTCACTTCAAGATGTGGGGTGGCCCAGGAGAAAACCCCCCCATCTTGGGTATGCACATGTGCAGACCGCCATGGGTCTCTGCCAGGGTACCCGCAGCATATATATGTTCATGCGCAAGATCTTGCAAACTGCCTCCTGAGTTGTGTGGCGTAGACATCCTAGTTAGTAAGCAGGACCATGTCTTCCTCACCTTGGCGAGGAGTCAGGAAGTGGCCCCCCGCAAAAAATTAAAACATGATATTTACTGATTAAATTATTTTTGCTACAATTATGTAAGAGGGACGGGGTAAGAGGCAGGTGAATAAAAGTAATTTTCATGGGTGAAGGTCCGCTTTAAGAAAACTGTATACAGGCAGTCGTTATGCCAAACATACTGAAATTACATTTAGGCTTTACATAATGTGTAACCTTACCTGGTCTTCTGTGTAACGGTGGGTGGACCTGTCTTTCCTCTGCAGGTGCCGAGGGATGAAGTCATCCAGTGATAACGGGAGATCCTTTGCCATCCACTGCAGCGCCATCTAGAGGAACAGAGATCACACATCAACCAGAGCGCACCCAGAGCACACCAGCGCAGAGCACCCACACTACACCAGCACAGAGCGCACCCACACTACACCAGCACAGAGCGCACCCACACCACACCAGCGCAGAGCACCCACACCACACCACTGCAGAGCACACCTGTACAGCGCTTGCTCTGATCAGTCACCCCAATCACCTCCTACACACCAAGCACCAATCTTCTCATTACCCCCTATACACACAGCACTGCCACTCACAACACACTGCCATGCTCCCTGCACACAGTCCTGGATACCTGGCAGCCTGTCACCCAACACCAAACGAAGTTACACAACACTGGGCACGTCACACCAGACCCAACAATGACATCTGTTGTCACACACTTATGTGCAGAAAAAAAAACTATTTCCTAGTGTTCTTCAAAGTGCAAGCACACACCCTAGACCGTAGCGCAGCACCATACACACCCCAGCTGTATACTTTCCATGGTGCACCGTACACACCCTCCTCCTGCCCTGCCTGTCCCATTCGTGACACACACCCACCCTCTGAACTCTGCCCTTACAGGCTGGATAATGTTTAATAGAAGGACAGGGAGATGAGAGGAAGAGAGGAGTAGAGATGACAGGAGAGAAGAGGGAGGATGGGGATATTGGTGGCTGCAGGCAGAGAGATGGTTGCAGGGAGTGGGAGAAGTATGTGCCAGGGAGGAGAGAGGGGACTGGTGACTCATATAGGGAGGTCAGGAGGATTTGGATGTTGAATTTGGCATAGGAAAGAATGATTAGGGCAAAGGAGAGAAAAAGTCAGATTTTAGCAGAACACAAAACAGAGAGAGGGAGCAGCAACTGCAGAGGAATCTATTATTTATAGCAGTGTTTCTCAACCTTTTTACCATTGAGAAATCTTTGAAAGAGCTTTGAGGTCTCAGGGAATCCCATCTGAAATGATTAGACCTACAGCTCATGGTACATTAGTGTGATCAGGGACTGTAAGGAGTTCAAATAAAAGAATAAAGCATTTATGAGGTTTACATACTAATCAGGAAATGAAGCAAAAATATTAATGGCCAATTACATTGATGGTCAGAGTAGAAGTCACCACTTACATTGATGGACAGAGGAGAAGTCCCCCTTACATTGATGGCCAGAGTAGAAGTGCCCCTTACATTGATGGCCAGAGTAGAAGTGCCCCTTACATTGATGGCCAGAGTAGAAGCGCCCCTTACATTGACGGCCAGAGTAGAGGTGCCCCCTTACATTGATGGTCAGAGTAGAAGTGCCCCTTACATTGATGGCCAGTGTAGAGTTGCCCCTTACATTGATGGCCAGTGTAGAGGTGCCCCTTACATTGATGGCCAGTGTAGAGGTGCCCCCTTACATTGATGGTCAGAGTAGAAGTCACCACTTACATCGATGGCCAGAGTAGAAGTGCCCCTTACATCGATGGCCAGAGTAGAGGTGCCCCCTTACATTGATGGCCAGAGTAGAGTCACCACTTACATTGATGGTCAGAGGAGAAGTGCCCCTTACATCAATGGTCAGAGTAGAAGTGCCCTTTACATTGATGGTCAGAGTAGAAGTGCCCTTTACATTGATGGTCAGAGTAGAAGTCCCCCTTACATTGATGGCCAGAGTAGAAGTGCCCCTTACATTGGTGGCCAGAGTAGAAGTCCCCCTTACATTGATGGCCAGAGTAGAAGTGCCCCTTACATTGGTGGCCAGAGTAGAAGTCCCCCTTACATTGATGGCCAGAGTGGAAGTGCCCCTTAAATTGGTGGCCAGAGTAGAAGTGCCCCTTACATTGATGGCCAGAGTAGAAGTGCCCCTTACATTGGTGGCCAGAGTGGAAGTGCCCTTTACATTGATGGTCAGAGTAGAAGTCCCCCTTACATTGATGGACAGAGTAGAAGTGACCCTTACATTGGTGGCCAGAGTAGAAGTGCCCCTTACATTGATGGCCAGAGTAGAAGTCCCCCTTACATTGATGGCCAGAGTAGAAGTGCCCCTTACATTGGTGGCCAGAGTAGAAGTGCCCCTTACATTGGTGGCCAGAGTAGAAGTCCCCCTTACATTGATGGCCAGAGTAGAAGTGCCCCTTACATTGATGGCCAGAGTAGAAGTGCCCCTTACATTGGAGGCCAGAGTAGAAGTGCCCCTTACATTGGTGGCCAGAGTAGAAGTGCCCCTTAAATTGGAGGCCAGTGTAGAAGTCAATTAGTAGTAGTCAATTCATGGTATCTTTAGCTGAAGCCTTTTTAGTTTTAAATCCCCGTCTGGTTCCATAGCTGTCTGTGCCCCTAGGGGAGATTCCCCTTTTTCATTTGTACTTGGTGACCACTGCCAAAATGCAACTTTGCCTGTGTAGGCAAAAATCCTAGCACCGGCCCTGGCTGCTAGGATAGAGTAGTATGAACCCAACTCCAGGCAAAACATGAAATTGTTTTTTATGCTCTGTAGGTGAAGTTCCCAAGAGTCAGAATGACTGTCAAGTTTATACTGCTGTCTGTGTCCGCATTGGCGTGACTTCCCCTGATTTCCTGTCCTGGTGACACCAGAATAAGATGACAGAGTGTGGTGTCACTGGTACAGGAAGATATAGAGAACAATGCAAACTGAACAGATGCTGTAATGCTTCACATCTCTAACTTTAAAAATAGTTTTTTCCACAGCCCTTCTCTCCATCACTTCTTGTCCTTGTGACACCCTGTGATCGGGACAGGAAGTAAGGCTAAATATCCCCAATGGGGATTCACATTGCAATAAAACTAGGCAGAGACTTTAATGGCCTCCCTTCTGTACAAAACTAAAAAAAAAATGGTTGAAGTTGGGCTTTAAAGAAATACAGGGGGCGCCACTGTCATTTCTGAAAATGCCGGTTGCCCGGCTGTTACATGTTGTGCTGACTATCTGGCTGCAATGTCTTCTGAGTCACTTACCCAAACGTGCAGATCAGGAGTTCTGTCTTCACAATGGCAGAGAGAGGGAGAAGGAGGGAGATTGTTATAGAGAGTGGGAGAAGGAGAGAATGTGACAGGGAGGAGAGAGGGGACCATGAATCATAGGGAGGTCAGGAGAAGGAGGATCCGGATGACCGGAGTGAGACAAGTTCAGGGAAAATGACATCCAGTCCCCGTGATAGGACAGAATGAAAGGAGAAGTGAAAGAAAGAAATGGACAGTATGACACAATACAGAGGGAGCTGCGCCAGCTTCACACTATATACACTGAGTGGCCAGATTATTATGACCACCCCATCAGTACTTTGTTAGGCCACCTCGTGACTCCACGAGATGATGAAAGGTGGTGTGAGGAATGTGACACGGCACTGTTGCCCTTCTGTTGTCTTGTACCAGTCTTGCCCCTCCCCCGTTCTGCCCTAACATTGACTAGTCGCTGACGGCCACAATTCGCACGTTCAGACCCAGATTTTCGGCTGACAGTCCGGTCTTTAAACTCTTTAACAACAGCTGCTCTTGAACATTTAACGAATTCTGCTGTTTTGCTGATACTCGCTCCATGGCTCCGAGCGCCAACAATCATCCCACGTTCAAAGGCTGTTAAATCGCGTTGTTTCCCCGTATCTTCAGAAACATATCACTTCTACTGTCATGGTAAACAACCTGCTTCCCTATTTATAATGGTCTGGCCCTCTAGCAACTTCAGCGCCAAATTATAGCTAATTTGCCTACAAACGCCAGGTGGTCATAATAATCTGTATACAATATCACTGAGCCATAGACAGGCAGGTCCAGCAAGAGATTACATCTGGCTAAACACTGGAAGATTTTGATTGGTCAGTGCAATGCTTTGCGGGATGATGGCCATCTTAAGGGAGATCTGTAAATTGCTATGATTCTTATCTACACTTCTAAATAAATCAAAGCGTGTTCTGGTCGATCATCTGGTCATGTTGGTCCTCTTTTTCTTCTAATGATGGTAGGTAGTCGTCCATACTGCAAAGAGTTAAGTGAATTCAAAATTGAAGCACCAAAGACGTGATAGTCAATTCCAAGTATACATTTTTTGCAATGATAAATTGTTAGCAAAGCCAACGCGTTTCGGGGTCTGCTTCAAGCTGCGCTAACTAATTCACAATGCTCCAACGATATACAATATATATAAATATACATACATACATACATACTAGGGATGCACCGATACTGTTTTTTTGGTATCGAGTATGCCTACCGATATTTTTTTCGGTATATTCACCGATACCGAAAGTCCCATTCAGGAAGCCAGGCGGCGTGTAAGGACTCGCTGCCCGGCTTCCCGATTAGCAGGGAAGCCGTTTCCATGCTATCAGGAAGCCAGGGGGCGAGTAATGACTCACCACCTGACTTCCTGATTGGCCAGCTACCAATCAGGAAGCTGGGCAACAAGTCACTACATGGCGCCCGGCTTCCTGATTTGCCGGAAGGCGACTCATGGCTCCCTCGTTACCAGGAAGTTTCAGTATTGGTGGCGCCATCCACGGTCACTTCAAGCGCCCACGCTGACAGGGATACCCGGTAAAGAGTGCAGCAGGATTCTGGAATGCATGTACTGGTAATGCACATGACTCCATGTACTTAGCCCATGTGTTTCTAGCAGGGCCTAGCAATGCATACTAGGTGCGCTCAAACGTGGGCAGGAAAAATGCTTGACCCATGGCTTTCGGATTTAATAAAACATTTGCATTTTATCCAGTGGCTTTGCCATCATCATCTCATAATAAAGTCACCTTAATCCTGTTTTTAACTTCACAAAAATTTTAAGTTGGGAATCGGGCCGAGGGGTAGTTAAAACAGATGGCTGATCCATATTTTGACCACCCCTTAACCTCCCACCTAAAACTAAACACAGGCTGGGGTGTGGCAAACTTTAGAAAGCATTACACGCTTGGCAGGAGATGCTTCTTGCCTAACACAACCATTGCAATGATTAGGACTGTGAAGCAACCGTGTGGGCTTGTGCTGGTGGCGCAGTATTGCAATAAAAAATACCCACTGGGATGAAAAAAAAGAGAAAAGTAAAAACAGCATTCAGGAGGTAGTGGTATCACCTCACGAACACCGGGCAGGCGCTGCTCTACCGCTCTCTGAAAAGCAGTCCGAGGCAGATCGCTTTTCAGGCGGGGGTGGAGCCTGTTGCCCATGTGAATGAGGCCTACGTTTCTTTTGTTCTATAATTTGCAGCAGCCACAGTGCAGGGATTGTCCGCATCACATAACCTGCTCTCCCTCTCTTTGTGATACCTAAAAAAGGGTTTGCAGCTTATTAAAAATGTTTTAATTTACCGTCATGTCTTTAGGGTAATCGGTGCCCCATGTACAAGCATGGCTTTTTTCCCCTTCCTCTTCTTCCCCTTATTTATTTTCCCCTTCCTCCTCTTCCCTTTCCCCTTGTTACCCTTTCCCTCTTCTTCCCTTTCCCCTTCCCCTTTCCCTTGTTCCATTTCCTCTTCTTCCTTTTGCCCTTCCTTCCCTTCCGCTTCTTCCCTTTCTCCTTCTTCCCCTTCCCTTCTTCTTTTCTTTCCCTTCCTCGTCCCTTCCATGTCGGCATCACTCAATGCATTTCTGAAGCACCCGCTTTGCTCTGTGGGGTGAAGAGATCTGCAGAACCAAAAACTGCCATGACATCCGGGGGGAAGAGGGGCACCTGCCATTGCTGACCTCTTTGTGATAGTGCCAGTTGCCCGGCTCCTCTGCCATGCTGATCTTCTGGCTTCGATGCGTTCTATGCCACATACCCGTGTATGCAAATCAGGAGCCGTGAGCAACAATGGGAGATTGTTCTACAGAGTGGGAGATGGAGAGATGCAGATGAGGGATGTCACTGGGAGGAGATGAGGGGACTGAATGACGAGGAGAGTATTCGGGTAAATATGGACCCAGAGACTACAAGAAAAGGGGAAAAAAGCCAGAATAAAATGAAAAGGAATGCCGCTCCTTCATCTGAGGGCCAATAAGCTGCAATATATTAAAGGAGAAGTTTAATTCTCTGATCATGTTTCATGTTATATTGTAATATTCGGGGTGTAACATGAAACATGGTCAAATGGAAACCCCTCTCCCCCACAGCACTTACCTGAATTGCAGGGTTCTTCTCCCCGTAGGCTCCAATACGGCACAGCTGTGCATTACTCTGTCCACATTCATGCGTCATCCATTTGCCGCTGCTTTGACAGGATCTGTGAATGGAGAAGCTACAAGTCCCATCAGCCACCACGACAGAAGGACTAGTAGTTCTTAATGGAATACAAGGACAGCGATGTCGCCGTACTTGTAATTCATTCATACATCCTCCATTCCATGTTGCTGAATGGCCATACCTTGGCACGGACATGGATGAGAGGAAGAGTCTGCTGGAGCCAGAGCATCGCACCCGCCATCCACTGATCACAGTTGCAATGCTTTACTGGCTCCAATGCACATAAAAATAATAAAACCCCAATTCCAAAAAAGTTGGGACGCTGCGTAGAATATACATAAAAACAGAATGAAGTGATATGCAAATATCATAAACTCAGATTTTATTCACAATAGAAAATATATACAATGTTTAAACTGAGGCTATGGACCATTTTAGGACAAAAATAAGGTAATTCTTCAATTGATGGCAGCAACACGTCTCAGAAAAGTTGGGACAGGGCCATGTTTACCCCCAATGTAGCCTCCCCTCTTCTTACAACGACACTCTGTAAATGTCTGGGAACTGGCCAGGTAAGCACCCGGACTCTTCTACTACGAAGCCATTCTGTTGTCACAGATGCAGTATGCCGTTTAGCATTGTCCTGCTGAAATATACAAGGCATTCCCTGAAAAAGACATTGTCTTGATGGGGGCATACGCTGCTCTAAGACCTGCATATATCTTTCAGCATTGATGGGGCCTTTCCAGATGTGTAAGCTGGCCATTCCATACGCACTAATGCACCCCCATAAAATCAGAGATGTAAGGTTTTGAACCGAGCATTAATAACAAGCCGGAAGGTCCCTCTCCCCTTTAGTCCGGAGGACGCGGCACACATGGTTGCCAAAACGAATATCAAATTTCGATTCGTCTGACCACAGAACAGTTTTCCACTTTGTGACAGAACATTTCAAATGATCTTTGGCCCAGAGAAGACGGCGGCGTTTCTGGATCATATTCAGACATGACTTCTTCTTTGCATTATAAAGCTTTAACTGGCATTTTTGGATGGCTCGGTGAGCTGTGTTCACAGACAGTGACTTCTGGAAGTATTCCTGAGCCCATGCAGTGACGTCCATCACAGAGTCATGTCTGTTTTCAATGCAGTGCCGCCTGAGGGCCCGAAGATCACAGACATCCAATATTGTGTTTCGGCCTTGTCCCTGGGCACAGAGATTTCTCCAGATTCTCGGAATCCTTTGATATGATGGACTGTAGATAATGATATATTTAAAGTCTTCACAATTTTACGTTGAGGAACATTATTCTGAAATTGTTGGACAATTTTTAGATGCAGCTTTTCACAGATTGGTGAACCTCGGTCCATCTTTACTTCTGAGACACTCTGACTCTCTAAGATGCTCTTTTTATACCCAATCATGTTACTGACCTATTACCAATTAACCTCATTAGTTGCAGAATGTTCTTCCGGCTCTTTTGTTAGTAACACTTACTTTGCCAGCTTTTTGTTGTCCTGTCCCAACTTTTTGGAGACGTATTGCTGCCAACAACTTTAAAATTACCTTTTTTTTTTTCTTACAATGGTTCATTTTCTCAGTTTAAACATTTGATATGTTTTACTATTTTCTAATGTGAATATTATTCGGGTTTATGAGATTTGCAGATCACTTCATTCTGTTTTTATGTAGATTTTACACAGCGTCCCAACTTTGTTGGAATCGGGGTCATACGTTGCACATTGTTTCTTATATGTAAAATGTCCATTTATTATCATTTTTTTCCGAATGGTGACATTTCCTTGAAGTCTTTGTTGTCGGTTTTGGATAGACGTCTCTGTATTTGTATGATTGTAGCTTATGAAGATATTATACAGTAAACTCCTTCCTGGAGAGGGACTTCTGTAAATGGCTCATTGTTTCTGTGATGTGTTGCAGAATGTGAATACAGTATAGTATATAATGTAACAATTATAGGAAAGCAATTAGAAAGTTGCAGCGTTACGACTTTTGGAGAAATGGAGAAAGCGGCTGGATCAGAAATACTCCACATAACAAGGGTTGGCAACCTTGGCACTCCAGCTGTGGTGGAACTACAAGTCCCATAAGGCATTGAAAAACTGTCAGCCAAAGGCATGGCTCCAAGAGGCAGATACATGATGGGATTTGTAGTTTTATCAGAGCTGGAGACACAGATGAGGTCTTCTAACCCTGCAACAAACACCAATCAGCCATTGCATTGTGACCACTGAGAGGTGAAGTGAAGGTGCACGATTATCGTACGATAATCGTATGCGATCGGTTTTTCGTACGATAATCGAGCAGTGTGAACGGAGACGTGCGACCGTTTCTACTGTACGGTCGCACGTCTTCTGTCGAACCAGCATGTTCGAAAACCAGCCGGGAATCGTACGATTCTCGGCTGGTTAGAACGGTGCTCGGAAGACAAATGCCGAACGGGCCGGTGTGCGCACGAGCACACTGCCAGTTCAGCATTGCGGTCATCGGAAGCCCGCCCCTCAGGGAGGCGGGCTTGCGATGATCGAGAGTGCGATCTGCCTGTCCAAGATAGGCAAATCGTACGTTTTTTTAATCCCTGTACAACCATAGAGTGTATGGCCACCTTAACATTGATTCTCATTACAATGACACCTGGAAGGGGATATACTAGGGAGCAAGTGAATATTTTGGCCCTGAAGTTGAGGTGTTGGAAGCAGAAACAATGGACAAGTGTAAAGGATTTGAGGGACTTGGACAAGGATGAAATTGTAACGTCTAGAAGACTGGATCAGAGCAACTCCAAAACTGCAGCTCTTGTGGGGTGTTCCTGGTCTGCAGAGCTCAGGACCGACCAAAAGTGGTCCAAGGAAGGAAAACAAGTGAACCAGTGAGAGGGTCATGGGTGTGCGGCCAAGGCTCATTGGTGCAGGTGAGGGGGGAAGGCTGGCCCGTGAAGTCCAATTCAATAGAAGAGCTAGTGTAGCTCAAATTGCTGAAAAAATTAGGCCCCATTCACATTGAGCGATTGCATTGCATTGAGCAAGCTAGAATCGCGGCAAAATCCGCTCCAAAAAGGGTCCTGCTGTAGCGACGCACGACCCGCGACAGACAGAGCCCCATTGCAATGCATTGGAGAGCGATATCGCGCGGTAAATAGCCACGATATCGCGGGAATTACCGCACGATAAATCGCTCAGTGTGAATGGGGCCTAATGGTGGTTCTGATAGAAAGGTGTCTGAACACACAGAGCATTGCAGGTTGTTGTGTTTGGGGCTGTGTAGCCTAGACCAGTCAGAGTGCCCATGCTGACCCATGTCCAATGTCAAAAGCACCTTCAATGGGCACATGAGCATCATAACAATGGAAGAAGGAGTCCTGGTCTGATGAATCAATTTTTCTTTTACATCATGTTAATGGCCGGGTGTATGTGTGTGTCACTTACCTGGGGAAGAGATGGCACCAGGAAGCACTATGGGAAGAAGGCAAGCAGGAGGAGGCAGTGTAATGCTTTGGGACATGATCTGCTGGGAAACATTGGGTCCTGCCATTCATGTGGATGTTACTTTGACAGGTACTACCGACCTAAACATTGTTGCTCACCAATTACACCCCTTCATGGAAACGGTATTCCCTGATGGCAGTGGCCTCTTTCAGCAGGAGAATGTGCCGCCCACACTGCAAGAATGGTTTGAGGAACACAACAATGAGTTTGAGGTGTTGACTTTGCCTCCAAATTCTCCAGATCTCAATCCCATGGAGCATCTGTGGGATGTGCTGGAAAAACAAGTCCGATCCATTGAGGCCGATCACCTCACATCTTACAGGACTTAAAGGATCTGTTACTGACAGCTTGGTGCCAGATACCACAGCACACCTCCAGGGGTCTAATGGAGTCCATGCCATGACGGGTCAGGAAAAGGGGGACCTACTCATTATTAGGTGGGTGGTCATAATGTTATGGCTGATCAGTATATTTCTCTGAAGGGATTGCTGTAATTACCCTCCACTCAAAATATATTCAATTCAGATAGTCATTGTAGATGGATCTTTCTCACAATAATGCCATTTGGAAATAAAGGTGTGTTGTAAAGCCGGCCATACACTGGAACATTCGATAACGCCATTGGGGACTGGACAAATCCCGCTTGAAATTTTATTTGATTTTAACATTTGATTTTGAAATGAATGGAGTTTCCTAAAACAAAAACCACATTCACTTCTTGCGAAGAAGCACTGCTCATTGGGCAGCGTGGTCAGGTGACCGTTCTGACCAATAAGTGCTCACCATTTTCAAGCGTTATTCTAGTCGCTGAGCTGTGGGCTTTTCTTTCTCTTGAGATTCCACTTTCAGCTCTAATAAGGAAAAGGGAATTCTTGTGTTATCGTGTGACGATCTCTCCTATCGCTGTGTACACTGAACACGGCCTATAGAGTCCGGACGGTCTTCTTTACCTTTTAAACACCTTCAATAAAAGTTTACACACAACGTTCACAGTGACAATTTAAAGTCATTTAAGACATTTCACTTTCCAGGTTGTTTATACTAAGGGTGTTCACCTCCTAACACATCAACGGTATTCACGCTCACTGACTGGACCTCTAACCTATAGAACTGCTCATAGCAACAATCTTTTATTTCCTCATAGGACAAGAATTATCATACATATACATTTAAATTGAGGCTGTTTGTATTCAATGCCAAGAGTTATACAAATCAGCTGGACTCCGGGCAAAAAGTAAAATACGGAAATACAATACATATATGTATGTATATATATATATAAATATATACATACACATATATATATATTGCGTGTCTGGGTTTGGCGGTTGCCAGGAGAACGGTACTTGCCTGACTGCATTGTGCTAAGTGTAAAGTTTGGGAGGGGGGGATTATGGTGTGGGGTTGTTTTTCAGGGGTTAGGCTCGGCCCCTTAGTTCCAGTGAAGGGAACTCTTAAGGCAACCGCATACCAAGACATTTTGGACAATTTCATGCTCCCAACTTTCTGGGAAAAGTTTGGGGATGACCCCTTCCTGTTTCAACATGACTGCACACCATGGCACAAAGCAAGGTCCATAAAGACATGGATGAGCGAGTTTGGGGTGGAGGAACTTGACTGGCCTGCACAGAGTCCTGACCTCAACCCCATAGAACACCTTTGGGATGAATTAGAGCGGAGACCGCGAGCCCGGCTTTCTCATCCAACATCAGTACCTGACCTCACAAATGGTCCAACATTCCCATAGACACACTCCTAAACCTTGTGGACGCCTTCACAGAAGAGCTGAAGCTGTTATAGCTGCAAAGGGAGGAGCCAACACAATACTGAACCCTACGGACTAAGACTGGGATGCCATTAAAGTTCATGTGCGTGTAAAGGCCGACGTCCCAATACTTTTGGCAATATAGTATATAAATACTGAGAGGGATATAAGGAACGCTTCTTAGCCTCGGGAGTAGAGGATTTCCCAGATGTAGATTTTGCCTTAAATTGTAATGGATGTGGTTAAGTGACTATGATAAAAATGCCTATTATAATATATATATGTTATTGCTCCTGTTCATATTAATTCTTAATCAAAATGGCTGCCTAGTTAGTTGCTCAACTTAGCACCCCTCCCCCCCGAGTACGCAGTAGAAATAGAAACCAAGATGGCGCCTCCAGGAGAAACAACACCCAAGACGAGACGTCAGCACCCTGGAAGGAGGTTACGCTTTAATGAATCAGTCCAATCATAACCTAGAAAGCTATCGCAAACGTTATGTTTACATATACACTATCAGCTGCCTATATAAAACACAACAATGCGAAACAATAAAGAAGTATTTTTATTCTGACTCTGTCAGCTTGTTTTATTTGTTCACCGATAGTGTGCACACTTTCTACTGAATTTGTCCCAGGGACATATATATGTCGGAAAAGCGTGCACACTATCGGTGAACAAATAAACCACGGTGACACAGAGTCAGAATAAAAATGGGGGGGAGGGGTGCTAAGTTTAGCAACTAACTAGGCAGCCATTTTGATTAAGAATTAATATGAACAGGAGCAATAACATATATATTGAAATAGGCATTTTTATCATAGTCACTTAACCACATCCATTACAAAATTTCTGGGCAAAAAGGTATTGTCCCCCCGTAGCCTCCTTGATTAATTTGTCCAGGTATTCCCATTGGGCATAAACAAGAGATGTTTCTTGTACTGATGCTCTGCAGACCAACATTTGAGCCAAAGTCTTCTTTGCACCTGTATCGAGAGGAGGCCCATTCTAGATATTGGTGTAGAATATCGCTCGCCTGTCAACACAATTAGGTAGGGCCACATGCATGAGTACCAGCTGCTGGAGGACAGAACTATCCATTAGGAAAGAACCAGGATCCCAGGACATGAATTTAGCCCAGATGGCTAGGAACTGGCAGATGGACGTGGTTGCAATGATAGTTTGCAGAGCAGGGCCTTGCGAATGAAAGCAGAGGACTAAAAAGTCCTTCTAGCCTTTTGTCCACCAGATCTTTAAACATGGGGATGTCTTCCACTGTATCCGGGTTATGCCAATCACTATACAAGACAAATACAATAAGCAAAACACTGGAAAAGTTTAAACAGCCTGGGGACTTTTCAGAGAACCCAGACCAGTGATGTTAGGTATAGCTGGTGGAAGGAGTTCCAGGTCCAGGCAAATGCGGACTACAGCAATAAGGACCGAGATGATGTCTGTAAGTTTTGGAATTATGTCTGCAGACTGAGACTCGGAAGTCTCAGAGGGGGACAAGAACCAGAATAAAATGTTAAAATCTTGTGGGTGAAGAAGTCAGGAATGAAGCTTTCAAATATTTGGTGTCATTCGCCTGGCTACTTGGCAATATTTATTTCTCAGAAGGAGAGTTAGAAGAACAACTCGCTGAGGTCCTGCCTATGGTTTTTCTGTTACATGCTATAAAAATGGGATCTCCAGGCCACCTGAAAAGAACTGGAGAATTGGGGGAAGAATACATTGATGTTTCAAACACTTGAAATTCTGTACTGTGTATTCCATTGACGGGAAAGCCGAGGTTTGAGCCGGGTCTAATTTATAGGGTGTGTCTAAAAATGGAAGGAGAGGGGTTTCCCAAGATCGAATATTTGGGAGTTGATTCTCCTCAATACATTAAAGAAGAAGCTTGGTTTGATAGATGGATTTGTGTTTTCTTACAGACGGATGCAGGATTATCTCAGCAAAAACAGGAATTTGGGAGATGACACCGAGTTAATTGATCCAAATTATAAAAACAAATTGTAAGAAGAATGGAGTGATTTTTCAATTCCCACAAAGCCCTGTTTGTCAGTACTGTGACGTATCAGCGTTGCAGCTGATCTGTCACTTGTAGTTCTACAAACTTGTTTTTCAGACCAGCATCTCGCTGTTCTGTTACTCAATTATTACTCATTATTCAAAAAAGTTTGAGTGCTTAATACTACTTTAACCCTTGCAATGTGGTAGGGTAGGCCCACTGCAAGGGGATTTTTATTTTCCTGGAGATAGGTTTGAAGGAGCAGCAGCACAATGATGATGTCATCTCCATGCTCCCTTCTTGCCTATATGCTTGTTCACAAAGTTAACACTGGCAGCACCTTGCAAAGCAAAAGAGACCCCAGAGGCTCCCACTCATGTCCTTCCAACATGGGAGAGCTCATTGCCGGTGTTCCAGCAAAGATTGTGACTGGGTTGGAATGTGTGACTGGTCACGTGGTCACATCAGCTGTTCCAGGGCAGATCGGTCCTCCTGCACATACGATCTGCGATGCCGTTCTGCCCTGGGACAGCTGACAAAGCATTGGAATGCTTCACCTAACGGGTGGTCACACATTCCACCGCGGAAAAACTGGGCAGGATTACGTTAAATGTGCGACCACGTCACTGGTCACAAACTTTGATAGAACACCGGCACGATCATATAAAAAAAACAGGAGGTGAATCCTTCTACTATGCTTCACTAATAACTGAAATATGACTTGCAGGTCATCTGCCCCTTTATGATTACTTACAGCGAGCTGATCACAATCACAGGTGGCGTGACAAAAGACATAAAGATGATTAACCCCCTCACCAGCTCTGTAAGATGGTACAAGCCAGAGCTTCTCTTTACACTCCACAAGGTGACAGAAAGCAGCACCACATTTCATATCCAAAATACTTCTTTATTAATAACTTGAGCATAGAGGACGTGTAATGGACTAGGTCTCTTGCTAGCCCCAGTAGCTGCTATCTCAGCACCTGGGACTCAAGACGTTAAGACGCCCCTGTAAAGAAGATACGTAATGCTCACCATCTCCTGCTGCCCGTGCCACCAATGGCTGCTTTCTTTCAGACAAACATCCCTTTAAGACTACCGTGCCCTTTGGTGGGGACCAGGCATTTACATTACCGGAAGTGTTGGATTCAGAAGATTCTTTTAGGGACGTTTTCTCTTAAATAAAGCAGTGATTGGCGGCACGGGCACCAGCAATGGTATTAGGGATCTTCTTTGCGGGGGCCACATTTTTAACCACTTTTAGTGCAGTCTGAACTTTTTTCTGCTCTGTTGCACCTTCTCTCCATTGGCAGAGCAAGGTGGGAAAGATGGACTCTACAAGGCTTCTTTAATCAGCAGTTAGTCCCCGGCCTATACCGGTCTACTGACAAGGTTCTTATAGAAGGATGCTGGGTGCAAAAGAACACCTAGAGCTTGTAATATTTGCACTAGAAATACTTGCTTCGTGGCAGCAAAAGTGCAGCCTGAACTTTGCATTTAACATTCCTGCCAATGAACATGGAGGTGGTGGAATTGCATCCTTCCATACCCTTTTCTCCTTTCCATAACCTTTTCATATCCTTTTCTCCTTTCCATATCCCCTTTCCATATCCTTCCATTCCCTTTTCTCCTTTCCATAGCATTCCATACCCTTTTTTTTAACAACCTTCCATACCCTTTTCTCCTTTCCATAGCCTTTCATAACCTTTTTTTAACCACCTTCCACTCCCTTTTCTCCTTTCCATAGCCTTCCATACGCTTTTCTCCTTTCCATAGCCATCTATAACCTTTCATACCCTTTTCTCCTTTCCATAGCCTTCCATACGCTTTTCTCCTTTCCATATCCTTCCATAACCTTTTCTCCTTTCCATACCCTTTTCTCCTTTCCATAGCCTTCCATACGCTTTTCTCCTTTCCATAGCCTTCTATAACCTTTCATACCCTTTTCTCCTTTCCATAGCCTTCCATACGCTTTTCTCCTTTCCATAGCCATCTATAACCTTTCATCCCCTTTTCTCCTTTCCATAGCCTTCCATACGCTTTTCTCCTTTCCATAGCCATCTATAACCTTTCATACCCTTTTCTCCTTTCCATAGCCTTCCATACGCTTTTCTCCTTTCCATATCCTTCCATAACCTTTTCTCCTTTCCATACCCTTTTCTCCTTTCCATACCCTTCCATACGCTTTTCTCCTTTCCATACTCTTCTGTATGTTTTTCGTAGTTACAAACATGTCTGCAGCTGTCTCCACCTTTCCTGGCAGTCGCAGAGTTAAAGGTTACCTATATGATGCCATAAAAATACACAAAGGTCATAAATAATCGGATGTGCTGATGTGCAGGAACACACGTACAAAGGTACAGCAATAAACAAGTGTAAGAGTAGAAAGTGCACCATATAACTTTCTCATTTTCCCACCGAGATTCTGTGAGTTTCACTAAGGGAAAATGTTCCTGTATCATCTGTACTGAGCACCATCAGGATGCGGCTATTAATAGTGCACATTGCTTTTGTATGGTCATTAAACTTGAGTTGATTTCATATTTTTTGTATAGCTCCCAACTACCCCCCACTGACCTGACATGTAATAGTCCTTGTCCAAGTGGCCTGTGCCTGGACTCCTGTAGACCTTGTACAATTCTTTGTATGGTGCCAGTGCCTAAGATGGGAGACCGAAGGGCAGCGTGGAGGTAGCAGGATTTACTCAGATTAAACCTCTTAGGCACCATTCACACCTGAGAGCCTTGTCCTACATTTCCCAAAGTTCAGCAACACTCAACATGCTTGCGTGGGTTTCCTCTGGGTAGTCCGGTTTCCTCCCACACTCCAAAGACATGGTAGGCTAATTGGCTCCTCTCTGAAGCAGGCCACACACCTTACAATTTATCTGCAGATTTTCTATGGTCAGATGGAAAAGGTGTAACAGATTCCTCCATCTGCACTTAACTGTGTGGATGGAGTGATCTCCACCTGGGCCAATCTGTTGCACTTTTTCCATCTGACCACAGAAAATCTGCAGATACATTGTAAGGTGTGTGGGCACCTTAAGTTGGCCCTCTATGTACGCATGTGATATAGGAAGCTTAGATTGTAAGCTCCTTGAGGGTAGGGACTGATGTGAATGTGCAACTATGTAAAGTGCTGCGTAAATTGTCGGCGCTGTATAAATACCTGTAGTACCCACCCTACCTACTGGAAATGAGGCTGGGCTTGGTGGGAACCTAATTCGCCCAAAACTCTATTCGCCACCTTCTCCTCGCAACTCAATCTGTAGCACCCTACAGCTATATGTCACAAAGAGGCGGTGAATGTCCCTGCTGCAAGTTCTGACACTGATTGGGTCGGGAGGAGGGGGGTGGTGGCGGTCAAAGTTTTGGCCAAGCTTGGTCAGCACCAAGTCCAGCCTCATCTCTGTTGCTTACATAGGTTAGCATTGAGCACATTAATTCTGCTTTATCCATTCTGCTTTGCAGACAACATTGAATCCTTCACACTGCTCGTTGCCCCAACATCTCTAACACACACAGTTGGGTCAATTTATGTGGGAGCCAATAAACCTGCTGCTGTGTTCTTGGTTTGTGAATGGAAAGCAGCGGAGCCAGAAGAAACCCAAACAAAACACGCTTCATGCAGATAACAGTGTCCCGGGCAGGGGGAACAAAGACTGGACCTGTGTTGCAAGGTAAGCATACCAGCCTCTTCTGCACCCCGATGCTCCCATATTATCTGCACTGCAATGTGCTTTACTATAGGTAATAATAAATCATGTAAAAAAAGTTGCACATAAATAGGTGGAACTGCAAAAAAACAGTCACATGACTCGGGACCCCAACCACAGTCATTGCTCACCTCTCATTCCAGCTCAACACCCCTTTCGCTGGCATTAAAGACACATGACGCCTTGGTTAACTATTATGCCGTTTAATCTGAACATTTTTTTTTTCTCCCAATCTGTGGAAAAAAATCAGCAAGTACTTCTTTAAAAACATTTCCATCTTTTTTTTCTTTTTTTTTTCCTTTTTAATACAAGACAACTCAGCAAATAATAAACTTCAAGGAGAGAAGATTGATGAAGATGCGAAGATGGAGGAGCAGGGGACTGGGCACATCGCCAAGCTCCCCTGGGGATGGGCCATCTAGAACCTGGATGTGGGTGTAAGTATCACTGTGCTGCTATGTGTCTTGGTGGAGGGACCATGGAGAATGGCGCCCTCGTGTCTGGATGATGCGTCTCTTCTGTGGTACTCTGAAAGACCCTGCAGGAGATGTTCTAAGGATGAGATTGTCTAAGGTAACCCAGCTCCTGAGTGCCTTATTGCCATGGCAGTACTGGCCCCTGATTATGAAAGAAGAACTCCAGGTTGGTGCCATTGCAGTCTAACAAGGTCATGTGGCCAGCTCCACAATGATTT
>NW_017306954.1:101302-136045 GCF_000935625.1 Nanorana parkeri | reverse complement strand
ATGATTTTACAAAAAAAAAAAAAAAAATGTCCTTCTGACTAAAAACGTTTAAAACCTGATTTCGGCACACCTCACAGGTAATATCAGGCACTGCAGCAAAGGTCAGCTGTGCCTTTCACTCTTGAGGGCCCTTATAGAACAGAGGTTCTTCCAAATTCTAGAGCCTTAGCAGATGCACAAAGAGTCACTGCTTGGCTGTCTCTGCCTGAGCAGCCAATAATCTACCTGCAAATAGACTCCGCCCCCAGCCACAGCCCCAAACAGGTATTGGAAACGGAAGAGAACCCTTAACCACCCAAAATTATCACAGGGCACAGCGTAGGTTAAAAAAAGCAGCAACTGAGATTAAATCAGGTCTAGTGCATATAAGGGTCTACTATGAGGAACCAATGGTGTTGTTGGGCTTTAAAGAGTCAAGTGTTTCACCTTTAATGCTCTCAGCATGCCTCTGGGAGTCATACCTGTGGCTGTCAGAGTTTTGCAATGCCTCATAGGAGGTTGCCCAACCTTGCTGTCACGTGCTTTGTCCCCTTTATTGGTACACACGGTAACGCATGTGGAGCAAACAATGGCAAAAATGCACCAAATAGAATAGTGAAAACCTAAAAAAAAAAAAGGAATAAATAAAAGCTTGGAACGCACCTGAAACTGCAAGTTACAATGCAAACATTGATTGGCACCAAGACTCTATGCCAAATAAAGACTACAATATTTGACTGACCTCCCGTTTCTGGGGGTCGTTCCTCCGCTATCAGCTATTTTTACATTCATGAGAACCTGTCAGACAGATTGAACTTTTAAAAACAAAAGTCTGGCCTGAAGCAAATTCCAGTTGCTGCCAACTGCCACTTTCAAGGGCCAGAGGAATGGACAAGGCCCAACTGTCACTTAGGCAGGGCCCAACTGTCACTTAGGCAGGGCCCAACTGCCACAGTAAGTCAGATCCCATTCATAAAATTAAACTAGCGCACGTCAGGCTTTTCTAGGTGATATAAGAACAGTAATCACCTCGACATGTCTGCTCTCAGGCAGAAACGTACTAATAAAAGTTTAATGCTGAACTCCGGGAATTACACAAAAACTACCCATGCAGCGTTGCCCCCCTTCACTGCAAGGGTTAAGTGCTTGCCAAGTCTAGGGCTAGGAGGATAAGACGCATTACTTACCTTACTCCTCCCTCCGACAGGCTTCGGGCACTAACCTCTTCCCTCCGACACTGGGTTGTAGGCAGGCCCTCCCGCACAATGCGGGGCTATTGGTCCTGCACTGTATGCGCTGCGGTCAGTGTGCGACCAACGTCCGTAGTGTGAATAAGAAGGGGCTCCGAGGAGACCGCGCACACAAATGGAGGAAGCCTGCTGGAGCGAGGAATGAGGTATTACGGCTTATTCCTCTACCCCAGGGGTGGGCACCTTCGTTCCTGTAGTTCCACAAGAGCTGGAGGGCCATAGTCGCTTTACCCCCAAGACTTAACCAGCATTTAACCCTTGCAGCACAGAGGGCCCCCCACTGCAAGGGTAGATTTTGTGTAATTCCCAGAGGTTCAGCTTTAAAATGGCCGACAGGTTCACTTTAAAGCGCCGATGCGCGTTTCCATCCGATCAGCTGATTTTGCTAAATTGTTTCATATTCTGATTAATGTGTCAACATTATTCAGCCACAGCTATTGGTGTTTGAAGTGAGCCGGGGCAAAGCCAAAGGGCGTTTAATGCCACAAGTAACAGCCGTGCCAACTTGATTATTAGATGTAAAAACTAAAAAAGAGAAAAGGAAAGTTAAATCACATGTACCCGTCATTTTACCTTGAAGCTGCACTTAGCTGGCCACACACGCCTCAAGTTTCAGCTTGCTGACTCAGACAAAATTAAAATTCATGAGTGGTCCATTAGGCACCACTGCGCTCAATGATTTTTTAATAAAAAAATGGGGTGAAAATTGGGGGCGGAACAATCAGCGACAGGTGTCGTCTGTCTGACAATTGGGGGCGGAACAGTCAATCAGCGGCAGGTTGCGGCGGTCAGATTTCAATAGCCAGCAGGGAATATTCCCCTGATGGGATTGAGCGAGAGAAAAAACGCGGAGGGTATGGTCAAGTTTAGCACCCTGGCCTGGAGTTCTCCTTTACAAAATGGGGGTCCTAGTATACAAGTGCCATATAAAGTTTACAACTTTGTGTCACCACAAGCCCTTGTAGTACAAAGGTTTCCTCTGTAGATAGCCCTAAAATGACCGGCCCCCCTCCCCCCCCAACACCATGGATGTGCCCTGACAGGGGGAGGTGCAGGGATGAACAGGAGTGTGCGAGGTTTATTATGACCCCCTTCAAGAATGGAAAATAAAATTAAACTCTTAGTTACAACCATTAGTGCTCGCCAGACCAGCTATGTACTGCCGCCGCTCCTCCCCTGCGGTACATTCTGTGCATGCAGAGCCGCCCAGTCACGGCAGAGCCACCCACGGCAGTGCAATTGGAGTGAGTTGTCCCCCATGACAGAATGTAGTCAGCAAAGCTCCTCTGGTGCTCTGCGGAGGGTGGGGGGAACCATAACCCCCGGCGGGCCCGGTAAATAACATGTGCAGTACACAGCAATTGGTTGAGTCAAAGGAGGGCAGCTCATCTGTATCCCATCATCATACATTCCATGCCCAGCAAAGCTCTGAGTGGTGGGCTACTTATACCCGCAGATGTGGGGAGAACCAGGCTCAGGAAGTGTGGTGGCACATGGACGTCATTTAGACCAGCACTGCGTCCCTCTGAAGATGCTAACTGCTTGGCCGTCACACTGATCCTATGGCTTCAAATCCTTAAACGAGCATGCAGATCAGGAATTCTGACTTCACCGGAGAAGTGAAAAGAGCAGCAGGACACAGCCAGGCAACTAGCAGTTTCAGATCAAGTCGGCAAAGGCAGCCTACATATTCTGGTGGCTTTATTGTTCTACACCATTAATGGGGAACTCGGCCTTTACATTTATTTGGTCTTGTGTACCTGGCTCTGCCACGATCCTCATTTTCTGGATGGCCCAGAACTGGAGTTAGGCCAACATGGGCACCGCTCTTTCCCTGAGCCTGCAGCAGAGTAACCCAGTACCAAGACCGTGTCCTTTAGCACCCAAGGCGACAAGGCCAAAGTGCGCCTCGTCAAAACTCTAGAGACTGTAAAGGGTTAACATTGTGCGGAGATGTGCGTTTTACTCGCTCTAGTGGCTATACTAACACATTTACACATGCCTACAATTCCCTGTGGGTCCTGTGTCAGGGCTCATTCAGATGGGCGGCTGCAGAGAACCTGCCATTCTTGCTGGCCCCCTGCACACGTTGGGTGCGAACAGCCGTGGCCAGCAGATGCATGGCCACACATGTACCCCGTTCAAATCAATGGCCGGCAGTGCTGCTTTTTGTGTGTAAATGCTCATACGAGCGGTTACATGCGATTGGGTCCTCTGCATCCATCAAGGTCTGGTCGTACACAAACTGTGATGCAGATGCAGAAATTTAGGCTCATCAGTCAATTCACCCATCTAGATGAGCCCTTACAGCAGCGGACACAATCAGGGGGAGAGGATGAGAAGGATGATAAGGAATGCAGACATAAGCTGCCCTAGAATCAGATTACATGCAGTGTGTTCTTTCTGAGGCTGCCATATGGGTAACCTATAAGGGTATATGTGTACAGCTGTAAGAATCAGCAATCGCTATGTAGAGACATAGGGACGTGTTTGTACAGCCATATGGATAACCTATGTGGACGTGTGCGTACAGCCATATGGATAACCCATAGAGACATGTGCGTACAGCCATATGGATAACCCATGTGGACGTGTGCGTACAGCCATATGGATAACCCATAGGCACTTTGGCGTACAGCCGTATGGATAACCCATAGGGACATGTGCCTACAGCCATGTGGAGAACCCATAGGCACATGTTCGTACAGCCATATGGATAACCCATAGGCACTTTGGTGTACAGCATTATGGATAACCCATAGGCCCTTCGGTGTACAGCCATATGGATAACCCATAAGGACATGTGCCTACAGCCATATGGATAACTCATAGGGATGTGTGCCTACAGCCATATGGATAACCCATAGAGACAAGTGCATACAGCCATATGGAGAACCCATAGAGACAAGTGCATACAGCCATATGGATAACCCAAAGGCAGTGCCAGGTCAACGTTCTATAGCATCCAAGGTGAAAGAGCCAACGTGTGCCTCCCCTATGGCCTGTGAGCTACCTAAGCAGCATAGGTTTCAGGTCTTGCCCTTTTTGCGTCCCCCCCCCCCTCCTGCTGAAGCACCCAAGGCCTCTTCTGCCCACCCGTGAGCCCGGCCCAGCCCATAGGGGGTATGTGTACAGGATAAAAGAATAAAGAATGCAGTATCATTCTCTTGTAATGTAAAATTGTTATAGAATATTGTCTGAATATTGGTTTTGGACAATGTATACAAATCATAGTGCTGGTTCTGGACGGCATCTATGTGCCAACACTCACAGAAGCTGAAAAGGTCCTGATATCTCTACAACCGGTCGAGCCTGATTAGCACCGAAATCTGCCGTTGGCCTCCTTGTCCCGTGCAGGGGTAGCCCGTGTGGACGGCTCTGGTCCTGGGTGCAGTGCAAGTGGCTCTGTGGCGGGTCGGAGCGGGGCAGACACACAGCTGGCCCTTGTAATATGGTAAATACTGAAGCTGTAGCCGCCAAACAACCCCTACATTAAAAAACAGGGTTTTTATATTACACATGTATAAATATATATATATAGAACGCAAATGACATTTACAAAGAGAATACAAACCGCGGGACAGACCATTTCCGTGTGTGTGTGCTCACCACTCATGCTGAACAAACTGTGTGTGTGTGTGTGTGTGTGTGTGTGTGTGTGTGTGTGTGGATATCAGTCTGTCTGTACATCTGTCTTCCCTTCATTCACATGTCCCGTATTCTATAGCAGATATCTGTGACATGAGGGGGGGTTCTGGACCCTTTTTTCACAAATACCTGTACATGAGTTGGCTTAGTTTTCCTGGCTGTGTATGTTATGGTACTTAAAGGTATGTGTACAAAGCAGCATCTATGTGTGTAGATCGCTATGGAACCTGCATATGTACGGAGCAGTATGGATTCTGCATAGGGATGTGTGTGGAGCAGTATGGATCTTGTATGCGTGTCGTTCGGTATGTATCCTGTATAGGTATTTGTGTGGTTCAATATTGACGTTGTATATGTATGTGTGTGGACCATGTATAGGGGTGTGTGTGGACCATGTATAGGGATGTGTGCGGACCATTATGGACCTTGTATATGTATGTGTGTGGACCATGTATAGGGATGTGTGTGGACCATTATGGACCATGAATATATATATGTGTGTGGAGCAGTATGGACCATGTATAGGGATGTGTGTGGACCATGTATATGTATGTGTGTGGACCATGTATAGGGATGTGTGTGGACCATGTATAGGGATGTGTGTGGACCATGTATAGGGATGTGTGTGGACCATGTATAGGGATGTGTGTGGACCATGTATATGTGTGTGTGTGTGTGTGTGGACCATGTATAGGGATGTGTGTGGACCATGTATATGTGTGTGTGTGTGTGTGTGGACCATGTATAGGGATGTGTGTGGACCATGTATAGGGATGTGTGTGGACCATGTATAGGGATGGGTGTGGACCATGTATAGGGATGGGTGTGGACCATGTATAGGGATGGGTGTGGACCATGTATAGGGATGGGTGTGGACCATGTATAGGGATGGGTGTGGACCATGTATAGGGATGTATGTGGTTCTGTATGTATCCTGTATAGGCATTTGTGTGGTTCAGTATGGACCTAACATGTGTGCAGAGCAGGGAGTGGTACACACTGTATATAGTAGTACACATCAGCTATAGTAATCCTGTGTATGTGTACAGCAGTACAGATCCTGTGTGTGGACACTTCGAGGGATTACTTTTGTGTATGGCAGTAGAATTCCCAGGAATACAGCGGTATAGGTTCAGTGTCCATCTACACAGCCCGTATATAAAGCTGTATCGATGCCCTTTAGGGGTACGAGTACAGTAGTAAAGATCTTGCTTATGGTCTGTGTATATGGCAGTGTATGAATCCCAGTGTACAGTAGTATGGCTTCAGGGTATATGCATACGTGCACACAGTGAAGCCTCTATGTGTGTACAGCAGAGTTTGGCTCCACAGGTTATCTGTGTTTGTGTATATACAGCAGTACTGGCCCCCCACCATTTAAAAAAACAAACCCTCTATATAGGACTGTGGGTCCAGGTTTATGATGCCAGTGTACATGTATACATGCACAGTACAGGTCCTAGAGATGCAGCAGTATAGATCCCTGTGCGTATAAAGCAACACAAAGCCTTGTATAATGCGTACAGCAGTAGGGATCAGCAGTGATAGTTTACAGCCAGGGTATGTGTGTACAGCTGTATGGATCAATGATGAGTGTGTACAGCCATATAGATAACCCATAGGCATACCTGTGTACAACTGTAGGGATCACCAATGAGTGTGCACAGTTATATGGATAACCCATAGGTGTATGTGTGTGGACAGCTGTAGGGCTCAACACCGATTGTGTACAGCCATATGGATAACCCATAAGGGAACATGTGTACAACTATAAGAATCAGCAATCACTGTGTACAGCCATATGGATAACCCATAGGGACATGTGTGTACAGCCATATGGATAACTCATAGGGACATGTGCGTACAGCTATATGGATAACCTATAGGCAGTGCCAGGTCAACGTTCTATAGCATCCAAGGTGAAAGAGCCAACGTGTGCCTCCCCTATGGCCTGTGAGCTACCTAAGCAGTATAGGTTTCAGGTCTTGCCCTTTTGTGTCCTCCTTCAACACCCAATGTCTCTTCTGCCTATCCCTCAGCCCGGCCCTGCCCATAGGGGTATGTGTATACAGGTGTTGGGATCAGCAATGAGTGTGTACAGCCCTATGGCTAACTCAGAGGTGTATATACAGCTGTATGCATCAGCAATGTGTGTGTTCAGCTGCGTGTATAACCCATAGGCGTATATGTGTATAGTCTGGATCCACAATGAGCACGCACAGCTATATGTATAACCTTAGGGGTACACTGTGTGCATAACCCATAGCGGCATATGTGTACAGCTGTATGTATAATCCATAGGGGCCTATGTGTACAGCTGTATGTGTAATCCACAGGGGTATATGTGTACAGCCGTATGTATAATCCATAGGGGCATATGCGTACAGCTGTATGTATAACCCATAGGGGTATATGTGTACAGCTGTATGTATAATCCATAGGGGCATATGCGTACGGCTGTATGTGTAATCCATAGGGGTATATGTGTACAGCTGTATGTATAACCCATGGGGGCATATGCGTACGGCTGTATGTGTAATCCATAGGGGCATATGCGTACGGCTGTATGTGTAATCCATAGGGGTATATGTGTACAGCTGTATGTATAACCCATGGGGGCATATGCGTACGGCTGTATGTGTAATCCATAGGGGCATATGTGTACAGCTGCACACATGAATATCGCAGGATGGGCCCCTGTGTCTATCAGTTGGTATAGAGCAGTATGGAGTCAGAAATTGTACAGCGTTGTGTATGTGTCCTTTGCTTGGATTGAGAGTCCCGCCCTCGAGCACACGTTATTGGTGGAGGTGATGGGAGATTGGCGCACAGGTTCGGAGGGTCACTGCTGTTCCTTGTTACTGTTCTTATCAGTGGTGTTCAGATTGATGTCCTGGGAGGAGGAGGAGGGACGGCGTGGGGGCATGCGCTCGTTGACCCGATCCAGACCTCGGGCTTCTTCGAAGCTGCGGATCTTGTGCTGGGGGGAGAAGCTTTGGACAGCTGTGGGGAGAAGAGATGGCATTCCAGGTAAAACCAAGGCAAGTAACACGAGAGGGTAACAGGCAAATACAGTGGAGGATCAGCACGTCTAATGCCGTGTACATGACAAGCCTACAGGCAGCAGACAAGATCTTTAAACAACACCTTTAACAAGAAAAAAAAGCTATGCCTGCTGCCATTGCTCCTTCTGAAAATGCTAGTTGCATGGCTGTCACATATTTTCTGTGTCACTAACCCGAAACGGGCATGCAGCCAGTGAAGTCCGAACTCCTGGTCTGGATGGGACACTAAAAGCACCAAAGCCACTGGGATCAGCATGCCAGTCCAGCAGCTTAAGCCAAAATACTCTAGCTCTCTCAGTACAGGAGCTCCATGTAAGTGAAGCAAGAACTGTCTGTGTTATCCACAACAACACCATTCTACAAGGCGTGTTGTAAAAGAGCAAATGATAGAAGATGACTGCATGCAAAGAGCAACCCAGACAGTTCTTCTTTCAGAGCTATTGAGAAACGAGGGCCCTTTGTTTCTCCTGGCCCCAACTTGTACCCTATGAGAGTGCATGAGGGATGCCGGGTTCATCCTTAGACTGACCATTCAGTCCTGCTGCAATAAAAGTACTGATGTTAGAGACAGCCTGGCAACCAGCATTATTAAAAGGAGATCAACAGCCGCACCTTCTATACGTTCCACTGGAACAGAAAGCACTGAATCCATTTGGATCAACATGACAGCCAGGAAACGAGTATTTTCAGAAGGTAAAGGACGACCATGGCAGCTTTATACTTCCTCAGTACAGGTTTCTTTTAAAGCAAACCTTTCCTAGGAGAGACACGGAGGCTGCCATTGCTACTTCTCATTCTGTAAACACCAGCTTCCTGGCTGCCATGTTTACTCTCTTGCTTTTATACTCTCTGTCCATTACGAGCAGGGATGCACCGATACTAGTATTGGTATCAGTGCTGATGCCGAGTATTTGGGCTCGTACTCGGCCAAATGCTCCGATGCCTATTCCAATACCTGAGCTTCCGGTATCAGGAAGCCGGGCAGAAAGTCATTACACGCTGCCTGGCTTCCTGATTGGCTGGGAAGCCGGCTCCATGCTCCCTCGTCCGGTATCAGGAAGCCGGGCAGCGTGTAATGACTCGCCGCCTAGCTTCCCAATTGGTCGGGAAGCTGAACGGCGAGTCATTACCCACCCCCTGGCTTTTTGATTGGCCAGAAAGCTGGCTCCATGCTTCCTCGTCACCCGGTGACTTGTGACGAGGGAGCATGGAGGCAGCTTCCCGGCCAATCAGGATGCTGCCCGACTTCCTGATTGGTGGGGAAGCTGGCCAATCAGGAAGCTGGACGACGTGTAATGATGCGGCGCCCGGCTTTCTGATTGGCAGGGTAGCCGGCTTCATGCTCCCTCATCACTACATGACAAGGGAGCATGGAGCCGGCTTCCCGGCCAATCAGGAAGGCGGGTTCTGCATCATTACACGGCACCCGGCTTCCCGATTGGCCAGAAAGCCGACACCATGCTTTCTCGTCACCTAGTGACAAGAAGCATGGGGACAGTTTCCCTGCTTATTGGGCAGCTGGGTGGCGAGTCTTTACACGCCGCCTGGCTTCCTTAACGGGACTTCCGCTATCAGCGAGTACTGAAAAAAAAATATCGGTACTCGTAACCGAAAAAACGGTATCGGTGCATCCCTACATACGAGGGACAAGCATGCAAATAAAGATGTCAGACTTTAAAGATATGCACACTTGTTCTAGATCAGTTACTAAAACCTTATAGAACCCAATTGATCCGTGTACTAGACACACAGCTAACATCTTTAGAAGGGCAGCATTGGTAATGGCAGCTCCGGTGTCCCTCCAGAAAGACGTAAATCAAACACCACAGCACCCCCTTGTGTTAGTTCTACTAACTGCAGGAATAATAAACCACATTTTTGCAGCAGCTTTATATGCCAAATAAGCTTATCTTACCTTCCTGAGCTTCAACTGTGGCTGCAGGAAACACAAAAAAGAACAGAGTGTCAGATTAAGACCAAACTACACATAACGCTGAGCCTCATCCATCAAATAAAGAGGAGCTGAATAGAAAATCACCGGCACTCCCAAAGTTCAACGTGTGAATCTTTCACTCCTTATTGAACATACAGGCAGCTTCTATTTCATGACGTAATGATTGATTACAGGTATTTATACAGCGCCAACAGTTTACAAAGCACTTTACATATTATACATTCACACCAGACTCTGCCCTCAAGGAGCTTACAATCTAAGGTCCCTATCTCACATACATACAAGGCCGATTTAGACAGGAGCCAATTAACCTTCCAGCATGTCTTTCGAGTGCGGGAGGAGTGCCTGGAAGAAAGTCACACAAGCACAGGGAGACCCTGTAAACTCCTTGCAGATAGTGTCCTAGTTGGGATTGGAACCCAGGACCCCAGTGCAAGGGAGAAGTGCTAGCCCCTAAGACCTACATCAGAGTGCAAGAAAGAACCTGACGGGGGCTATCAAGCTTTTCTTAAAGGGGACACTTTGTAAAATAAAGATTATTATAACATGTAGCTATCCATAGAAAATAAATTGTGCCAAATTACTTACTAAGCTTTAAAGAGACGTCTACAGTGACTGTGCTGCGTTACGATAACTCTGCTCCATGTCCCATTGTGATTTAAAGTTGACCTTTTTATATATGCCTATATTCGTGGAGGTTGCATGCTCTCCCTGTGCTTCCATAGGTTTCCCCCAAATACATCCATACTCCAAAATACATACTAGTAGGGTAATGTGGTTAGTACTTCTGCCTTGCAGCACTGGGGGCCCCCAGTTCAAACCCAAGTCACTATATGCAAGGAGTTTGCGTGTTCTCCCTGTGCTTGTGTGGCTTTCTTCCAGGTACTCCTGTTTCCTCCCACACTCCAAAGACATGCTGGATGATTAATTGGCTCCTGTCTAAATAGGCCCTGTATGTATGCATGGCGTCATATTACAACGCACGTGTTGGGCACTGCCATCTTTGTGTATATCTAGGTATACACCAAGATGGTGGGGCCAATATCGGCGTTTGACGTCACCTGACGCCACGCATGCATGGCGTCATGTAACGTCATGCTCCCCGCCTCCAAGATGATGGCACGCATTCGTAGAACGCTCCGGTGGCCAACATGGCCGCCGCGCATTCTCAAACAAACTATTATGTGCCGGAATACATTTCTCGTATATTCGGACATATAGTAATTCATGAATTTTACATGTAGTCCGGGTTTTGTGTTCCGTTTTCTATTTTTACTTTTCTAGATGCACTTACTTGAAAAAAGGGATCGGCATGACAACCTGACACTTTATTTGTATAGACTCTATTTTAGTTTGACATTTATTGTTTACCTTCTGTTGTTTTATTTGATAAGACGACTTATATTGTGCCTACAAGTTTAATACCTTTGAATAAAAGTTTTATTTGTATCATACTTTTTAACATGTTTCTTTGCGGCTTAACAAAATAGGAGTCTTTGAATGGTGCGGATATTGGAGAAATGGGTGTGGTTACTGGGGGTGTGGCCACTGAGGGGTGTGGTCACTGAGGGGCGCTGTAAAGCTTTCTCGCACAGGGTGCCTAAAGGCCTAAGGCCGGCCCTGATAGGGACTTTAGATTGTAACCTCCTAGAGGGCAGGGACTGACGTGAATGTTCTCTATGTAAAGCTCTGCGTAAATTGTCAGCGCTATATAAATACCCCCAATAAATAAAACATTCGCTTATACTTATTCAACAATACAAGAATGATTCAAGTTCAGTATCCTGAAGAGGAGATCACTTTCTAGCAGTCATCTAGCTGTACATCATAATACCATTGAGGCGTGCGCATATTCAGTCCTGACCCAATGAGGTCTCTGATTTTAAGAAGGATAATTGGGGGGTTGGAGGCGGGGGAAATAGAATAGAAAAAACATGCTTAGCGAGGAGGGGACAAGAGTGAGAATAAGAATGGAAGTGGTTGATTAGGAGTTATTAAGGAGGTAGTGGGTAGGGAGGGGGGCAACTTGAGGAGGAATAGGCAAGTAAAAAAGACAAAAACTAAAACTAAAGAGGGGAAGGAGAAAGGGAACAATGTCCCACAGCCCAGAAGCCAACAAGCAAAGGGGGGCCGGGGAAGACCTGGACTGTCCAGAGCTATAGTTTTGTAGCATGAGATAGGGGTGACCAGAGAGAGAGCGGCAGTATGGAGTTTGCCAGAGGTCCATACAGTAGTAGAACCAATTTTTTTTTCTCATTTCTCTTCTCAGTTGTGGATAGAGGAAGCGAGATCCTCCATTTGCATAGTTTTATTGTTCTCAATTATATTCTCATTTATATTAAGTTACATCCCCCTGTAAAGATGCATTCACAGCGGAATCAGAGCCAAAACTCGAGTCATCAGAGGTGCGCTGACTTGAGTGTGCAGAGTCTGTTGACATCCCTTGCATTTCTTGGCTTGCGCTTTACACTAAGCTATAAAAAGGTATTGGTTCTGCCATGTGTTGACATGCATTAGCGGTTCACACCAGTCTGTTGCGTTGCAATGAAAAAAAAAAATAGTGCCTGCTCTTTTTTTGTTTCAGCGGAAGGCCACGCAACGCACTGATGTGAACTGCTCCCATTCATTCAGATGGCCTTTCATTGGCATCCTTTGAAAGAGGGATGCCAATAGATCTGGTGTGAATGGGACCTTAATGTATTTTCGGCTTGTTGGTGAGATGTGTCTGCGTTCCCAGGTCTGTATACCTGCCATGATCACTGCTCTATTTAATTTTAGGGAGGAGATAGGGCAGGCAGCAGCACCCAATGGAAATGAACAGAGCCAAAAACAATGGCAGGGAGTGCTTACAATTGAAGGACCTGCAAGATATAGGAAGCAAGCTGCTAATGCCACTCACAAGATTCCACCTATTGAAGTTGTGGATGGATTGACCCTTTAAATTAAATAGATGAGCAAATAGGAACCGTCTGTGATCTGTTTAATTTTTAGGTGAAAAGGTGATGTCCTCCACTCCCAATCCTTGCTCATTATGTCTAACAGGGTTACCCAACTCTCCCTGTTATAAATGTTAGGCCAATAAAAAGCAGGTAAAAGCATCTTGTGGCACGCTGTGATCCAGAAATGTACGTAAAAACATGTTGAACTGCCAAATCAAAAGGCACCACAATCACTGCACACCCTGGAGCAAAGAAAAGTCATTTAAAATGTATGTCCGGGGGAAACAAATAACAAATATTATGTATATCTCTGCAATACATGCATTTCTCCATGGTTTGCCTGGTTTCAAGTGCTGCAAGTACAGAGGAATAACTGTTGATCCTGCCAAAAATCTAGTCCTAACTTCCTGTAGTGAGCGGACAACTCTGCATCTGCTGCACTGAAATCCCAAGCAGTGTTGCCAGCCCTGCCTGAGGTACACCCCCACCCCCTTCTGTATCCCACCCTCTCTGTAACATAATGGGGGCGTGTTCTGTAGTTCAGAAGGGGAGAACTTGCCAATCAAGCTCTATGGTTGCTGACATGACCACTACTGCCTGATGTACTTTACTAATGGTCAGTCACTGTGACCCTATCACCCAACAGTAAGGCATATATATGCACTCACCAGCAAGTAGAGTTTGGCTGAAGATTGGATGAGAACATCCCAGATTATGGGGGTCTGGACCTGTCTGCTATTTATAATAAGTGACACTTTAGAAAATGTCTCCAACGACAGGTTCACTTTAAAGAACAGAAAAACTAATTTTTTTAGCTTGAAGACAGGGGCTGCACAATGCGACGCGCCAGAACATTCCACCGCCAGCAGCTCACTGCTCAGACTTGTATGATGAGCGAATGGGAACAAAGAGCCTCTGTGCAATTCTTCCATACAGAGTCATCACTACATTGTATGGAAAGAACCTGGAGAAAGACAATGTTGTCATCTAAAGAAAGGCTAAAGGCAAGTCTGATTCCTGACTCTGTGTTATGTCAGTGCTGCATGCGACTAGAAAATACACGAGTCACCCAACCAATCAAAAAGATATCACTGACACCTAGATACGAGCGGCTCCTGGATATATCAGGATACTGAACAGACCGCTGAGACATACTTCCTATGTTGTGTATGTGAATACCTGTATCTGGCATCTAGTACTGCTATGGTGCTCACAAACAAGGCAGTTACCTCATGCAGCTATTTTTACCATCAATGATGTCTATGGGGCATCCCACGCCTATACCTCCCTTCTCCACAAGTATTCCTACGTAGACCTGAATTTGAACCAGGAACTAGGAACGCTCACTCCTGCGGACTGACGTCCACCTTTCATGACTTGCTGCAGCTTCTAATCCACACTGTGAGAAGTTCACAGCGTGCAGTGAAATCAGAGGAAGCAATTTCAGTCCAGGAGAGGAGCCTGTACAACTGTGCAATGCTGAAGGGAAGATCCGGGTTGAGCTCTAATAATATAGGTTTGCCTGCACCCTCTGCTTATCTATGGGATAGCACATATGACTTCAGTTTATTTCTTACCGCTTTCCAGGGTCTGTCGTCCACCAGACAGGACCCCTTGGGGGAGTGCTCCTGTGGGTGTCAGTCCCTTCAGCGTCAGCACACTCTCACTTTCCTCCCTGTGGAACGGAAGGGTAAAGTCAGACTAGAGATGCCAATTGTTACACACACACGTATTATCAATCTGTTTTGAATGAGCAGTTGACCACATAGAATTATATTTGAATGTTTCCACCCTGACATTTTGGATCATTAAAAAATGTCACTGGGAATGGAAGAGATAGCGTGGCAAACCATAACCCTGACACTGCTGCCAACCAGCACAAGTGTTCCTATGGAAATAGGTTGCTAAGAAGTAAGCATAGTAAGTAATAATACAGTATGAGACCCCTTCATAAAAGGCAACATTACCCAACACTGACATTTGCTCTCCTGAATCTGCATTTTGGAAGGACATGACACCATCATTGATTCCGTACTGACCATGTTACCAGGTTTGCAGAGGATTAGAAAACAGCACCATGAGGTTCAATTTAGACAACGCGGAACGTTCTTAGAATCTTGTAACTTCTAAACTTTGTCTGGACCAGAGGAACCTTGTGGAGCTATCTTTTCTAATGATCTAAAGACAATATTCGAAGAAACCTCTAAACCAGCTATTTTCAACTAGGTTTCTAGGAGTTCCTTGAGCTGTGGCTGATTGATCTCCCATCTGATGGTGTCTTGGAAGAGTCAGCAGCATGACATGATCTGTTAAGCTGTCTGTAAGGCTGGTATTCTGACTACCACTGCAAGGAGGGTATTCTTCTTTCTGACCAACAATGTAAGGCATTCTTCCCATGGGCATCTGATGATGTTTAGCAAGGGTTCCCTTAGACCTTAACCTTTTTTTTTTCCCCAGAAGAACCCTCAAAATAATTTTGAGGATGCAGGAGGGGCAGCGGAGCCAGGGAAGCAAGACGGGGGTGTCAGGTGGGGGGGTATATATACACACACACACACATACACACACACACATGCGTGTTTGTGATGTTTGTACGCACACCCTAATGCAATAGGCTGCACACGCCTATGAAGTTTACCTTTTGGACCATGTTTCGTGTTACACCCATATTCAGGGTGTAACATGAAACAAAGTCACACTGCAACCCCCTGGCCCGCCCACTTACCTGAAAGGTGGGATTCTTCTCCCTGAAGGCGGCTGTTTTCTTTTTCAAGTCTTAAAACTTTAGATTTTTATTAAATTATAAAATATCTGCAATACAACAATGTTGACTACATTCAAAAAATTAGATACAGGTTTGGTATGTTAGCACATATAGGACTTATACCACATCATCTACTAAACCTTAGAATTTTTCCACCTTGGGATCGAGAATGTTAAAATCGGATGTAGCGGCAATGAAACCTCCCTATGTGAATCCCACAGTGAAAGTATCCATGTCAATCAACATTTCCAACATAAGAATTTTCTTTTTCAAGTCTGACCTGGCTGTGTGTGGACCTGTGAATGTTGAATCTAAAAGTCCCATCAGCCTCCGGGGCAGAGAGACAAGTGCGGTGACGTCACTGCACTTGTAGTCCATTCATTCTTCCTCTCACCTATGTCACTGAGGTACAGACATGGGCAGAAGGAAGACACTGCAGGAGCCAGAGCATTGCACCTGCTATCCACTGATTGTAGTTGCAATGCTTTGCTGGTTCCAATGCACAAAAATAATAAAAGCACTTTTGGGCATTTCGTTGGGCAAATCGCATCGGTTCAAAATGCATTTCAACTGACCTTTTTCTGACCTGCATTTGTCCTGCTGCAAGTGGGTTTTGCATTCTCATACACTTGTACGGGGACAGGAGCAGTTCTGAAGCCCGCAGACACAGGCCGTTACTCGTGTAATGAGAATCTTTGACTTTGCAATCTCAGCAAACTGAAATCAGGTTAGTCAATACAGGTCAATGTACTTTTGCAATGATTCTGAATCCATACACATTTTATTACATCAGGTTATATGTGCGAGAAAACAAAGTCTTTCAGCAGCAATGGTATGCTACATACGGGCTGATCAGGAGATGATTCCTGCACGGCAGTACGGAACGGATGTCACAGCTGTGTCACCTGGCCGGAGTTGGGGGTAACCGAGTGTAAACGGACGCTCATCCATTTACACATGACTACCAATAGACTTGCATTGGGCATCCGATCGTGTCCACCTGTCAGTTTTTCAGGCGGACCCGATCGGATGCCAGTCGTGTGAAAGGGGCCTTACCATCACATGACTTTAATACGGCCTTTTGTGCAAAGGCTATTTGTATTCATCAATCTTGCATATTCTGCCCAAAAGGCACAGCTTTTGGCGTTCAGTGTTCTATTTGATATGATAAGTGAAGAGCTCACAGAGGTCAGAGGATACAGAACAGCTACATCACCTGAGCACAGAGAACACTCTGGCCATCTTCCCAATCGCTCGGATCTTATTCCGTATAATCTCTTTACGTACAGAGGCGCCACCTAGAGGAGATCATAGAACAATAATCTGATGAGTGGAGAAACCAATAGGTCAATGTGAGACAAGGTGCATTAAACTTTGGCTTATTGGTGTTGTTCCTTCTTTAAGAACAACCCCCCTCCCCCATTGCCACCCTATGTGACATTCTTTGGCCCACTAAGGGATTTCATCTAGGTCAGGGGTGCCCATTAGGTCGATCGCAAGGCAAATACTGGTAGATCGCGATCCGCTCACTGACCAGAGCTCCCTCCCGCTAGTGCGGCTGAATGTGTCAGATGTCGCAGACGGGAAGGGGCGGGACAACTCTCTCTGTGTGTGCAACGTCGGCCACACGAGCACAGCGGGAGGACAGGTGCCGGCGCACGAGAGGAGACCTGGGAAGCTGCTGCAGTGGAGGTAAGAAAAGACAGACAGGAGAGAGAAGAGACAGCAGAGAAAGTGAGCGGAGAGACAGCAGAGAAAGTGAGCGGAGAGACAGCAGAGAAAGTGAGAGGAGAGACAGCAGAGAAAGTGAGAGGAGAGACAGCAGAGAAAGTGAGAGAAGAGACAGCAGAGAAAGTGAGAGAAGAGACAGCAGAGAGAGAGAGAAGAGACAGCAGATGGAAAAAGGGGAAAGAGAGCATGAGGAAAGAAAGAAGAGAGAGAGGGGATGTGGTGGTGCATTGAAGTCAATGGCACCGCAGCCACGTCTCCAGTGCGATCGCCCGCACCTGAGACGCAGGAACATTAGTGTCTGCGTTCCAGTCCAGTGCGATCTGCAAAAATAGTGCTCGCAGCATTTTTGCAGTTCGCACTGGACCGGAACGCAGGCACTAATGTGCCTGCGTTCCGGGTGTGGGCAAGCGCACTGTGGGCAGGGGGGCGTGGCTGTGGTGCCATTGAATGCAGGTGTTTTTTCGTTGGTAGATCTCATTGAGCTCGTCATTTGAAAAGTAGATCTCCAGATGAAAGATTGTGGGCGCCCCTGATCTAGAGATAATATGATCAATCTGCTTGTGTGATCACCGGAAACCCATCTTTATACAGAGCTGCCACACACCTGCTAAAATTTAACACCAGGCTTGCAGTGCTAGTGCCTGCTCTTTAAGCGGATGTATGGGAGAGTTGTGTACTCTGGCAAACTAACTGAAGGAAGGAAGCATTACGACTATGGTGGTGCTCTTAATGCCAAAATGAGCATCACCAAAAGCCACAGAATACCCGAGTATTGTTACTGACCCCATACATTCCTCTACGGGATCTCGGGAGGATAAGTAAAGAGTATTTTATCATCACGTATGACATTCATTCAGCTGCCAGTCTGGAGCTGTGAAAATGGTGAGAAATATGCCTGCAGATTCCGAGCGGCACAATCTGCCATCTGTAAGATGATGCTTTATAATATTACAGGCGATGTAAACTACATGCAGAGTAGTTACAGTCAGGATGAAAATCTACACAAATCCATCAGGTTCAACCAATGGAAAAAAAAAAAGCATACATGCATTGAAAACCTCCATACACACACACAGGACTCTATAAACACAGTAGATCCAGAGGAAGGCAAGCATAAAGCTTGGTCCAATTTGCTCCAACGGAGGAAAATAAATTCCTTCCTTATTCCCTAAGGCGGGGGTGGGCAACTCCGGCCCTCCAGCTGTGCTTTAACTACAAATCCCAACATTCCTCTGCCTCTGGGTGTCATGCCTGTAACTGTAAGTCTTGCAAAGCCTTGTGGGACTTGTAGTTCTACAAAGGCTGGAGGGCCGGAGTTGTCCACCTCTGGGCAAGGTAATCAGGTAGCAGAAGAAGCACAGCAAGAGATGCAATGTAATAAGGAAATGAGAACAATAGAGAAAACAGGTTCTGTATTTGTCTTACTTTCCAGCGGGTCCTCTCCTTCTGTGATCAGTTCATCATCCGAGCAGATACTGAGAATATTCACCAGCATCTCAGTGACTGGAAGACAACAATGTACAATTACCATCTCACATCACTTATCAGACCCCGAATATCTCATGCAATGACATCCCTAGATCTCTTAGGATCAAACTTAAGGGCAGGCGACACTTCCAGGAGTGTGCAGCAGGCCAGGCGACACTTCCAGGAGTGTGCAGCAGACCAGGCGACACTTCCAGCAGTGTGCAGCAGACCAGGCGACACTTCCAGCAGTGTGCAGCAGACCAGGCGACACTTCCAGCAGTGTGCAGCAGACCAGGCGACACTTCCAGCAGTGTGCAGCAGACCAGGCGACACTTACAGCAGTGTGCAGCAGGCCAGGCGACACTTACAGGAGTGTGCAGCAGGCCAGGCGACACTTCCAGGAGTGTGCAGCAGGCCAGGCGACACTTCCAGCAGTGTGCAGCAGACCAGGCGACACTTCCAGGAGTGTGCAGCAGGCCAGGCGACACTTCCAGGAGTGTGCAGCAGACCAGGCGACACTTCCAGGAGTGTGCAGCACGGCAGGCGACACTTCCAGGAGTGTGCAGCACGGCAGGCGACACTTCCAGGAGTGTGCAGCACGGCAGGCGACACTGTGCAGCAGGGCAGAGCAACAAGTGGTGGGACACACAAGTATGAACCTTTTCCTTTTTCAGGTCCTGATTTTTTAATATTTTTGTATCAAAGCGAGTCACTTTAAAGGGGAACAATGTTCACTTAGTCCCATGAAGCCAAATTTACTTCGATCGCGCAGTCATTGTACTCTCCATGTACAACATCGGGTGTCTGAAGTAAACAAAGGCTCACTGGACCGAGTGAACTTTATACTCATTTAATAAATCCCGTCCATTGTCTTCAAATATATATGGGTGTGTGCAGTTAGAGGAAGCTGCATGACAATACAATAATAACTACACGTAAAGGGAACCTTTTTATAGTCACCTGCCGATGTAACTCTTCATAATCTATTCTCATGCTAACAAAAGAGCTTTGTTCCTAGTATGAGCTTACATATACAGTACAGTGCGCCTCTATCTGTGTATATATACCGAGTGCATTGTCTTCATTACCTTTCTCCCCAACAAAGGGCAAAGACCAAGAGAACACATCCATGAAGTTTGGCAGCCAGTAAGGATGTGGAGAGCAATTAAATTGACGGATGTTCATCACGTTATTCTCATATTTGAGCACTGCGGCTGTGAGGAGAGAGGAGAGGAAAGAGATGATTTCACATACATTGCAGACGCCTACACAAACAAGAAGTGCTAGTAGCTGCTTCCAACATGCACAGTATTGGCTGCACAGACTTCAAACACACACGCACACGCATGCACACACGCACACACAGTGATGACTCTGACTCCAGCCACACAAAGACATACTGGTGCAATCACAATCACCCACCTATGTGTAACATACACATTGCCATCTTTTATCTATTACAAAGTACCAGCAAAGATCTGTCACAGAGACTGGAGCAGATGACAACTAGGGCTGTTGTCCATAGAATCCACATTATCAGTGTCATCTTCTAACAAGCGATGGACCATCAAACACAGGCCATACCCTCCGCTATTCATTAGGGCTGCAGCTAACGATTATTTTCATAATCGATTATGTCGATTAGTTGTTGCAGCCCTACTATTCATAAAATCAACCCAACAGTGCTCTTTAAACCTTTACACCAGATTCACACGCGACATGGGTTGTTGCTGCATTGCATTTTGAGCCGGAACGCCACGGCAAGGCACTTGTGTTTTAGTGTGCCGCAACGCAATGGAAGTTGCGCTACACAAAAAAAAAAGTGTCATGTGCGTCTTTAAAGAAGGACTCCAGGAAAATGCTTTATTAATCCTTGCAGTGGGGGTACCCCGGCATTGCAAGGGTTAAGTGCTTGTTTTTTGTCTAGGTTAAAAAATAACAAAGTTATACTCATTCGCACCTCCAAGCCAGCCGGCTGTCACAGCGCTCCCTCCAGCCCCTCTCCTCCTACGCTGCAGCATGGGCATGTTCCTCAGTATCTTCACATCTATACACGGTGTATAGCAGGGGTGCCCATTAGGTTGCTCGTGATCTTCCAGTCGATCGCAAAGCGAACACTGGTAAATCGCGATCAGCTTCCGGTTATAGCTGGTGGAAGTTTACATCTCTCTATTGGGTCCTGAGGCGGAGCCTTCTCTCCCCCCTCCTCCTTCTTCCCTCCCCTCTCACCTTTTCTCCTCCTCCCCCCTCCCCCCGAGCAGTTCACATACCATGATCTGGCCCATGGGTGTGTCTACATATGGTGCGGTAGATCCACTTTTTAGTGTGCTTAGGTCTTGTGTCTAGTCATGTATGTAATTTTGTTTGATTTCTTGTTTTAATGTTTTATTATGTATTATTATTTTGTACTGAATTTGTTTTGTGATGTGAATTGCAGAATTGACTTTTCTTGTGCTGTTTGTAGTCATGTGTCTTATAAAATAATAAAAGCTATACCTGTTAAAAAAAAAAAAATTGTGATCGGCTCACAGACCTAAACTCCCTCCCACGGTGCTCGTACGGCTGAATGTGTCAGATGCTGCAGACGGGAAGGGGCAGGGCACCTCTCCCCGTCTGCAGCGTCGGTCAAACGAGCACCGCGGGAGGACAGGACAGCGCACGTGAGAGGGGACCTGAGAAGCTGCTGCAGCGCAGGTAAGGAGAGACAGCAGAGAGAACAGAGATAGAAGAGACAGGAGAGAGAGAGAGAGAGAGAAGAGACAGGGGAGAGAGAGAGAGAGAGAGAAGAGACAGGGGAGAGAGAGAGAGAGAGAGAAGAGACAGGGGAGAGAGAGAGAGAGAGAGAAGAGACAGGGGAGAGAGAGAGAGAGAGAGAAGAGACAGGGGAGAGAGAGAGAGAGAGAGAAGAGACAGGGGAGAGAGAGAGAGAGAGAGAAGAGACAGGGGAGAGAGAGAGAGAGAGAGAAGAGACAGGGGAGAGAGAGAGAGAGAGAGAAGAGACAGGGGAGAGAGAGAGAGAGAGAGAAGAGACAGGGGAGAGAGAGAGAGAGAGAGAAGAGACAGGGGAGAGAGAGAGAGAGAGAGAAGAGACAGGGGAGAGAGAGAGAGAGAGAGAAGAGACAGGGGAGAGAGAGAGAGAGAGAGAAGAGACAGGGGAGAGAGAGAGAGAGAGAGAAGAGACAGGGGAGAGAGAGAGAGAGAGAGAAGAGACAGGGGAGAGAGAGAGAGAGAGAGAAGAGACAGGGGAGAGAGAGAGAGAGGCAGTAGTCCCAGTAACGATTTTAATGTGCTTGTTTTTTAAATAAAGGTGTTTTTAAAAAAAGCTCGTCATTTGAAAAGTAGATCTCCAGACGAAAAATTGTGGGCGCCCCTGGTGTATAGAATGTGATGATTTATGGGTCCTTAAACTCCTGCAGAGGAGGGGGAGAGGCTAAAACCGGACCGGTCTAAGAACAAGCCTGCTCGGAGCACTGGGTGAGTGTAACATTTTTCTTGACCCTAGACAAAAACCAGCAGGTAACCCTTGCAGTGTGGGGGTAAGCCTCACTGCAAGGGTTAATTAAAGTATTTACTGGAGTTCTTCTTTAAGCATGTTAGGGTGCACTGGTAGCCCCCCTCATTTTAAATAGGCTGTCTTAACACAACACATGACATGACGCTCATTAAAAGGAGAACTATGAGGTGAGTGCTTTTCACTCGCCTCATAGTTCTAGCCGACCTGTGACAATGAGACTGTCACAGGTCGGCTCAGTAGATCGGGAGGTGAGCGAACACATACCGGCGTTCGCTCACCTCTCGATCCTGTCACGGCTCTCTGCCGTGACAGGGAAGGGGCTGGATTCCCCTCTCCCCGCTCCGCCAGCGCTGGCTGGCGTAACGGACGGGGCGGGCACAGCTGGCTCTGCCTCTAGATAGGCAGAGCCAGCTGTCAGTCACGCAGCTGGGCGGATCCAGACATAATTGTCAGGATCCGCTTCAGCTGCGGCGTCTCAGTATACCGCGAGCTGCAGCTTAGGGTGAGCTTAGGGTGACAGGACGCTAGTTTGTGTCCTCCTGTTACCCTAAGGAGAACTATGGGGAAAAGCCTTAACCCCATAGTTCTCCTTTAAAAGTAGTAAATGGACAACTGTGGTAAAATTGTGGCTCTGTTAAATATAAGTGTATCTCTAGGCAAAATTGTTTTTTTTTTAGTTTTAAATAGCATAAGGAATCGTTAGATCCTCTGTCAGGTTTTTATTGATGTTTGTGTCTCTTCTGGGGAGATCACCTTCTCTATTACTTCTGGTTCACACTGTCGCTTTAACAGGGAATCTAAATTTTACAGTGGTCTCTGAATCAGGAGGTCAGGGAGGACCTCTTCCAGCAACAAATGTCTATAGGATGTTGACCCTAAATATAGAGATATTTCCTTTTACTTCCTGTAGTGTCTCTGGGACAGGAAGTGAAAGGAAACATCTCCAATAAGACACTGATAACAAGAAACTTGATGGGGTTATTCACCATTCATATCTTTTATTCAGAATTAAAAAAAAAAAGTTTTGCTTCAAGCTATAGGTGAGTAAAGCACAGGTTCACTTTATGATCCACTGATAGTGACCGAGCTCCTGAGTTCAATCCCCTCTTATTATTTTTGATGGGTTAATGTATTCACACATCAAGTGAATCCAGTGTTGTCTATTGTAGTCTGCAGCTGTACCCCAGAAGTCCCGCGCCGACATCGAACCCGTCTCTCCTGGGTTCTGCAGCCGGCCTCCTGATGACACACGTGGCTAATGTGTAATTTTTGTAGGTTGCCCTGAAGCCTCCTGGGAAACTCACATCACACATCCCAGGAGGCTTCAGGGCAACCTACAAAAATTACACATTAGCCACGTGTATGTCATCAGGAGGCCGGCTGCAGAACCCAGGAGAGATGGGCAGCTAAATCGTTCTACCTAGACAAGAAAGGAAAGGTGGAAGAACATGTAGGGGAACCCTACAAAATGTATTTAGAGTAAAACAACAAAAAAATGTGGTTTACGAGGAGTTAACATGTGCTCTAGGGGAAAGTGGAGAATGAAGGTGACGGTCCCCTTTAACTTAACATCGTGTGTACTTGCTGTAAAATGAGCACATGACCATGCACGTGTATCAGCACATGCCACAGCGGCCTGTACTGTTAACCTTGAGAATGGAACTGTTGATTTGTGATGAACAGACTGTCACTAGCAAATATAGTCACAATGAAGGTTGCTTTGAGATGAACACACTGACTCCATGCTGGAGATTGCGTGTCCCTTCCTCCCCAACACAGACAAGTGCTGGTCTGAAGGGGGAAAAAAAACGTCTGATTAGAATTACTCTGCTGACAGAGACACTGAATACCCCAATCATGAAAAAGTTACCCACGAAAGTGAACTAAATTTATTCTAAATGAGTTTTCTGGATAGGTAAGTCAGAGACCTTCTCAATGGTTTTGGCATTAAACACCTTTGAGGAGAAACGACTATTAGAATGGCCTGAATCAGGATGATTTACATGCAAAATTCTGCCAGAAAATGACACTCAACGTTGTATGGAGATGGACTGTGACAGAATTGCAGCGTGGTGCCTGATGAGAGCGTAACAGAACCAGGGACGTGCGGTCAGGGGAGGCAGGTGAGACGAAGCCTCACCTAGTATTATGGAGGAAATAGCTGTCAGCTTCAAGTCTGAAGCTGACAGCTTTTTCTCCATTCAGATCGGCATGTTACAGGTTACACAGCAGGGAAATCCTCCCCGCTGTGTAACCTGTCAGGGAAATCCTCCCCGCTGTGTAACCTGTCAGGGAAATCCTCCCCACTGTGTAACCTGTCAGGGAAATCCTCCCCACTGTGTAACCTGTCATGGAAATCCTCCCCGCTGTGTAACCTGTCATGGACGGAGCGCTGCTTGCTAATTACAGGCAGCGCTGCATCCGGCTTTTGACAGGTAGTTAGGTTACACGGCAGCGGGCTTCCCCACTGCTTGTGTTACCTAACTTGGTGAGGCAAGAGCTGTCACAGCCTCTACTCGGTGTTAGAGGCGCGAGCTCTGTGGATGGCTGGAATCAATGGCAAAGCGCAATTGGTCCAAGCAGTCCAATCAAAAAAAGAAAGAAAAACCCACTGAGGCCATCGATCTCGATGCCTCAGCAGTGACGAGCAAGTGAGGGGCAGGGAGGCTCCTCCCTGTCTCCTGCACACTAGTTAGGGGAGCGGGTTGGGGGGCAGGGCTTCGGCAGGCGGGGATTCATTGGGCGGGGGGATGGTATAGCTAGTACTAGTTGGTCACATTCATCTGTCTCCAAGCCACTTCAGCTCCAATGAGTGTCAGGAACATACCCCAACATTTGTATTCACATAGGTAGCACCGACACCGATCACCATGGAATATTTAGATGTTGATTGTCCAAGAACAGGATGGAAGGTCTGAACGTTGTGGAGCCATCATGTTCTAATTACATAATCCCATCCTTGGTTTCAGTAAATCTCCGTAAGTGGTAATTTCACGATTTACATGGCTGAAGGTGAGAATTGTCAAGTCGTCGGGGTAGAGATGTTAAAATGGCATTATATGTGTGGTGTGGAAGGCCCACCCATTTAGGGATGGTTCTGGACAGTGGGGACAACTGGTTCACAAGAGGCATTAAAAAGGCCATCAGTCAAACTGAGACAACCCTCCCTGTTAATAATTCGATTCATATGGCCCAAAGTGTGAATAGTTTTCAAATCGCTGGGGTAGAGATGTTACGATGGTATTATAAGTGGAAGACAGAGGGTATCAAAGGCCCCTACCACTGTTCAGGGATGGTTGTTACAGTTTGGGGACCAGTTGTTCTCTCTGTTCAAAATGTGCACCTCCCTGTCCTCGAAAGGATGTCCCCTTTCCTTAAAGGAGAACTATGAGATGAGTGATTTCCACTCACCTCATAGTTCTAGCCGACCTGTGACAATGAGACTGTCACAGGTCGGCTCAGTAGATCGGGAGGTGAGCAAACACATACCGGCGTTCTCTCACCTCTCGATCCTGTCACGGCTCTCTGCCATGACAGGGGAGGGGCTGGATTCCCCCCTCCCCGCTCCAATCCGCCAGCGCTGACTGGCGGAACAGACAGGGGAGGGGGCGGGTACAGCTGGCTCTGCCTCTAGATAGGCCGAGCCAGCTGTCACTCACGCAGCTGGGCGGATCCAGACATCGATGACGGGATCCGCTCCGGCTGCGGCTCAGTATACCGCGAGCTGTAGCTCGCGGTATACTGAGCTTAGGGTAACGGGAGGACGCTAGTTTGCGTCCTCACATTACCCTAAGGAGAACTATGCGGAAAAACACTGACCCCATAGTTCTACTTTAAGGTGTAGAAAAACTGCAGAGACCTGTAGAATCTGCCCTCCTATGCTGGACCATTCATTTCTCGAGATGTTGTTCTCTCTCCCCAGATGTACAGGTCTTTGCAATTCGCTTGCGATTGGCTGTTAAGTCTTTTGGATGTATAAACTTATATCGCAGTGTATTACTGGGTTTGAAGGACACAGGGATTAGGGTGCTTTTGCTGCTTTCGTGGATATAAACGCTGGGCTATCTCCCGGACACTCGCTGGAACTGAAGTGGTGGCTTAGAGAAGCTACAATACATCTTCAACATTACAGGACAAGTCCAGGTGATTGTGACCACCTACTACGTATAGTGGAATAAGGTTATATGATGCATCCTGCAAGCAGGGTTTCTTTGTCTCTGCAGAGTGTGCATACGTTTATTAGCACAGTTTCCAGGCGGTGTATTGTCCTCTTCCTGTACAGAGTGTAACAGAATCATATTCTGGACCTATCCACTGGTCAGGCAATATAGAAGTTGCAATGTTCTGTGCCTTTATAGACTGCAATATGGTAATATTATCATACACAGGTCAGGCTGTGCAGCTGCAATACCCTACAAATGACATAAGAATAACAGAATAGATCTTTAGACGGGGAATCTCCTACCATCAAAGATCAGGGAGGGACACTTGTAGCCTCTCATCGAGACAGTGACGGAATACTGTTTTAAATACAGGTGTTGACCGCTCAGCAGTTTTTCACACAAAGCGTACAGGCAGTGAGAACCCTGTGTCTTGTGTACAAAGTTTGAGCAATTACCATAAAACTGACAACATGCAAAGATCACTCAGTGCTCATATTGTCTCTCATACATACAATATATCTCAGACAATGGCTCTTCTGTCCAGGCAGTCTGCTATATACAAAGTACAAACAGTCACAGCCTGGGGTGAGAAAATCTGCCTGGGCTCAGTGGTTTTGCAAATCTTGCTTGAAGAGCTCTGCGGTGAACACTTTTGGGGGTATTTAATAGGGATTTGTATTGCTAATAAGCAAGCTATCATCAAACACTCGGCATGGGAAATCAGGCACTGCCAAGGGTAGCATGTACCGATGGCTTAAAAAATAAAAAGAAGAAAGTGTCTCTTTCTAGTTTCAACACACACTGACAATATGGCTGCCGTACCTTGGCTCTTGTGACCCATCTGAACAAGGGGAAAGGCTATGCACTACATTATTACAGGTTGTTCCTTATTTCTGGCAGTGAACCTGCAAATTGTCAGCGAACGTTGTGAATCCTGGAGGTTCGCTGCGACCCTTGAGTGACAGAACAGATACACAGCGCAGTACATACACATTGATACTTGCCGTACTGGACACTCTGCCACCTCACTCAAATCAATGGCTTTAAAAAATTGTCTCCACATACAGTAAGAAGTGAAGAAAATATCCCGACCATCAGTGATGGTATGTATGGTATAGGGCAGGGGTTACCTGAGCTCCCTCCCGTGGAGAGAGAGAAAGAGAAAGAGAAAGAGAAAGAGAAAGAGAAAGAGAAAGAGAAAGAGAGAAAGAGAGAAAGAGAGAAAGAGAGAAAGAGAGAAAGAGAGAAAGAGAGAAAGAGAGAAAGAAAGAGAGAAAGAGAGAAAGAGAGAGAGAGGTCCCAGTAACGATTTTAATGTGCTCGTTTTTTAAATAAAGGTGCTTTTTCGTTGGTGGATCTCATTGAGCTCGTCATTTGAAAAGTAGATCTCCAGATGAAAAATTGTTGGCACCCCTGGTATAGGGAGTAATGAACTTCCCCAAAGCAACATGTTTTGACTGACTACTGGAGCAGAATCATTAGCCAGGCAGGAAAGAGTGGTCACCCTGTACAGTCCATTAGTTTGGAGCGTTCTGTTCTTATTTTATAAAATGTTGGAAGTCCCCTTTAACTAAAAGACGCACACAAGCCAGAGATCCCTCTAACCTTTGTTGTTGTATACATCAAGGTAATTCGGTGCAGAGAAAATGGTGATGAGAGATGGGAAACCAGTCGTCTGGCTCTTTCGGTACATCCGGTAGCTGCAAATTGAAAGAGAAGCATGATGTGTGGTGTATAACGGGCATCGCCATGTGACTCAGCATCACTGTCCACCTTCTACGGCAAACACTTACTGACGCTTTTTTAATCCAACAAAAGAATGTACACATTTCTTCATAAGTATTGCCAGGCTCTGCAAGCTGCACCTCTTATCTGCCCTCCCCTCCCTATTTATTTAACATCACCCAGAGAGGAAACCACAGTATGACGTGACCGCATATTTTTTTTCTGCCAGATAACAATGGGAAGAGAAAGGCATTACCCAGCATCCTGTGCTTCATGGGCCCGGATCACTGACAGGAGATTGTTGTTCTGCAGGAATTCACAGACAGCGGGGTAGCTATAAAAACACAGGCGTCATATTAATTAATGATTATAGGAATGAGCTGTAAAATACAACAGAAAGCTATGGTATGTAGTACATGCCGAGTACAGGACAATTACCTGTAGAAATAGGAGCAGCCGCGCACTGTGTTGTGGGTAAAGTGCTCCAGTGTCTTCTCATTGCCATAATCCTCGGCAGGGTCGGACCATAGCAGGTCACACATGGGGCCGAAAGCGGGCGGCTCCTTGAATCTGTCTAACTGATGAGGTGGAGAGAAGGAGAAAGCAGAATTAAGGTAGTAAGGGCAAAATACCAGTCCCATTGTCCCCTGTGCCAAGGCATGCCCCAACTCCCTTTCCCAGAATTCTTCCCACCAGTCAGTGCTTGGCACAAAATGATCAGCCAAGTAGCGGCTGCATCCTATCAGGCAGCCGTGGGCACCAGCTGTCTGAATAATATCGCTGGCAATGGAGATTCCCCCATCTACACTGTTTAGTTTGGATGCGTAAATCTATTAATTTTCTCTCATCCAGCTCATGGACTGAATGAGAGAAATCTAAACATCTACGGCGAGCCTCACTCTCAACGCTGGATTCTATACTTATTTCACAAAGAATACAGCAGGAGAAGTGAGACTTGCCTGCCTTCCAGGAACTCTGGATCCCCATGAGCTCATATACAGGGAACTGGTCCTTACCTTGCCACTGATTATGTAGGGGCATCTCCGTGGTATGTTTGTATGTAATCATTCAAAGCTGTGTGCAAGCAATCTTGTACATGCAAGAGTAATCCTGAATATTAGCTTTAAATGATTGTTCACATAGGAATAGACAAGGATGGCCATAAATCCGCAGCGTTACCCAGAATAAGGTGGGACTCACTTTCCTGATGTCGTCCAGGCAGGTGATTTCCGGGGAGAGACCCCCGTGCACACACAGGAACTGCTGGTTAAGCAGAGCTGCCAGAGGGAGGCAGTCAAAGGCATCCATGCAGGAGTCGTACACTCGCTCCGAGTACTTAATCTTACCTGCAGGAAGGAGACGGGACGGTTAGAAAAATATAGACATACATTAGATATATATTGAAAAGTATCACGAGAGCACTCATCTCCCGGTTTTGGTTCTACAGCGACTTAGTGGTTAGCACTTCTGCTTTGCAGTACTGGGGGTCCCCGGTTCAAATCCCGGTCAGGACGCTATGTGCAAGGAGTTTGCATGTTCTCCCTGTGCTTGTGTGGGTTCCCTCTGGGTACTCCGGCTTCCACCCACACTCCAAATGGCTCCTGTCTAAATGGTGTGTGTGTGAGAGATAGGGACCTTATATTGTAAGCTCCTTGAGGGTAGGGACTGATGTAAATGTGCACTATGTTAAGCACGGTGTAAACTGTCAGCGCTATATACAATACCTGTAATAAATAATAATAATCTCCCAGGGCACAAGAAAACAGATTTTCATCCTGAACTCCCTGCATGCAAAAATCCGTGAAACGTTCTTTGCTCTTATGTTGCTTAAAGGAGAACTATGGGGTTAAGGCTTTTCCCCATAGTTCTCCTTAGGGTAACGGGAAGACACAAACTAGCGTCCTCCCGTCACCCTAGGCTCAGTATACCTCGAGCTACAGCCCTCTATATACTGAGACGCTGCAGTATACCGCGAGCTACTGCTCGCTGTATACTGAGGCGCCGCAGCTGAAGCGGATCCCGACAATTGTGCCGGGATCCGCCCAGCTGCGTGACTGACAGCTGGCTTGGCCTATCTAGAGGCAGAGCAAGCTGTACCGGCCCCCTCCCCATTCCGCCAGTCAGCGCTGGAGGATCGGAGCGGGGAGGGGGGAATCCAGCCCCTCCCCTGTCATGGCTCGAGAGGTGAGCGAACGCCGGTATGCGTTCGCTCACCTCCCGATCTACTGAGCCGACCTGTGACAGTCTCATTGTCACAGGTCGGCTAGAACTATGAGGTGAGTGAAAAGCACTCACCTCATAGTTCTCCTTTAAATTAATTTTACATAGCAAAATAGATTTTGGGTACACATTGGTCCCCTACCTCTAGATGGGTGAAGGTTAGCACACTGTAGGAGTTATCTGCTAAACAGACACACAAGATTAGGCTTTGAAACTACAATATAAGCGCTTATTGACCCATGAATGGTCATAAGGTACACCACATATGTTGCTCCATTGCAGAAGCCACTACAGTAGAAGAACATACCTATATGGGTTGGACTTGATGGACGTATGTCTTTATTCAACCCCAAATACTATGTAACTATGTAACATTGCTCAGCAAATATACAATTTCTGGCAGCACTGTACAAAAATGTGGCTGGCCGATATAAGCAATACAGACACCGGCCTAAAGCGTGCAAAGACAAGATGGACACACAAAGTCTGATTTATATCAAAAATTTAAAAGCAGAACTATGGGGTCAGGGCTTTTCCCCATAGCTCTCCTAAGCGTCATGGGAGGACATAAACTAGCGTCCTCCCGTGACCCAAAGCTAAGTATATTGCGAGCTACAGCTTGCGGTATACTGAGACCGCTGCAGCCGGGTCGGATCCCAACATTATTGTCGAGATCCACCCAGCTGCGTGATTGATAGCTGGCTCTGCCTATCTAGAGGCAGAGCCAGCTGTACCCGCCCCTCCCCCGCCAGTCAGCACTGGAGGATCGGAGCAGGGAGGGGGGAAACCCTGCAGGGAGCCGTGAGTGACATTCATGGGTCTCTGCAGGGAGATGATCGAGAAGTGAGCGAGCAACGGTATGTGTTCCCTCACTTCCCGATCTATTGAGCCGACGTGTGACAGTCTCATTGTCACAGGTCGGCTAGAACTATGAGGCTGAGTGAAAATCACTCACCTCATAGTTCTCCTTTAAATATAGTTTTTTTTTCTGCCCCCTCCCCCCCCATAGGAAGTGGGTTGACGGACACTGACTGTCATTCAACCCGGAGGAGCGGCGACATCTAGTGGAGTTGCAGACTGTCAGGGTCAGCATCAGACTGAAGGCAAGTATTAAAGAAGAATCAGGAGAGTTCAATACACTCATCATCCCTATAGTTAGAGCCAACGTTTGACACGGCAGCTGTGACACGTCGGCTCAACAGATCGAGGACTGTGCGATCACAAACTGCTGATCACTCAGCTCACCATCTTCTCCCTGCAGAGAGGGGTGACTGTCAGCCATCGCTCCACACAGGGTTCCCCCCTCCCCTCTTTGTTCCTCCAGCACTGTCAGCATATAGCAGGCAATAGCCTGCTATATGCTGAGTTTTGGGTCACAAGAGGACATTAGTAAATGTGACCCTAAAAGAGAACTAAGGCCAAAAAAAAGGTTCGGCCATAGTTCTCTTTTTAAAGTAAAGGCTGTTTTATTTTTTGGGGGGAGGGAGGAATTGTTTTTTTTTCATATTGAATGCTGTAGTTCTGCTTCAAGTCTAAGCTTTGTACATCAATACCACTGCTGTGTGCTCCTGGCTGTATAAAACAACCTTACTACTGCCCTGGGGCTGAAACTAGGGCCTCTCATATGAACACAGCAACTGACCAGCTTTCACCCTCTAGGCTTCACGAAAGGGAGAATTTGGTTGGGTAAGCTGGGCAGCACCATTGGTTCTTATTGACGACATCTTCGTGGCACACAGAGAATAACGTGGACCGAAAACAAACAGCCAGCTCCAGAGAACACATCACAACAGCGGCGTGGTCAGAAACCGCATGCAAGGCAAGCGGGGACCACCAACACAAGGCTGGCATTGAGCTCATCCCGGATACGCCAGCAGTCTTTTTTTATATGTAAGATTAACCACCCGCAGTTTATGCTTCATGGTGGTTTTCCTGCTATGCGAGCTTTGCCTGGGGCAGTGGCAAAGGAATGAAGCCAGAGGAAGTCAGGCAGCTAGCATATTCAGATGGAGCTCAGCAATGGCTGCCCTTTTTTTTTTTCTTAGTACAGGTTTCCTCTAATAGAAATACAACTTTTAAATAGGCTGTGAGCATAAATCTTTAATCCCCATACTTCAATATTTCATAGAGCCATTTTTAGAAGCAATAAGAGCTTTGCGAGTATGCAGCAGATTTGCACAGTGTTCAAAGACGGTTTCCCTCCATTCCTTCAAACAGGTTTACCGCAGGCTATATGGGCTAGTCAGATGATGCTTGTGCACCACAATGCTCTACTTGATGAAGACTTTGGTTGGGGCACTGTAGGATATGCATCTTTTTTCCCCCTTTACTCTAGTGTTACCATGGCCTTATGGTCAGGACAGAAAAGCAAACGAATATGTCTTCCAGCAATAATTCCTGGCATTTTAACACATCCAACACATGGACACTTTTACTGGCTGTCCAGTTGCAGAGTCCTTTCAAGATCCAGAAGGATTAACATCAGATCAAGGGGACTGTCAGGGACCAACCAGAGCTGGCACATGTCATTAATTGGAACTCAAAGAAGTGACCAGGAATCAAGGATGTGTACTCTGGTTACACTTGCAGGGCCCGCCCCCCCAGAGCTGGAGTTCTAGCAGAGACAGGAGCTGTGGAACTGAATGAGGCAGTGGAAGTCAGGCTCAGCTGGAAGCTCACGAACTAGGCAGAGAGCCGCAATGCTTAGTAGGTAGCATGGGATCCACAGGGCGCGTGGTGTAAGGACCAGCCGGTCTTCCCCAGAGCTCCTGAAGATGGAGATGTTACGCTGCGTGCTGACCCCAGGTCACAGCCCCTAGGTTCACTCAACTCAGCTAACAGCCGAGGATGGTTGACAAAGCCAGAGCTCCGGACAGGCTGCAGACACATAACGGGAGACAAAACAGAGGTCAGGGGCAGGCTGAAGACTAGGATTTCCAGGAACAAGCCGAAGGTTAGGAGCAGACTGAAGACTAGGATATTTAGGAGCAAGCCGAAGGTCAGGGCAGGCTGAAGACAAGGATTTCCAGGAACAAGCCGAAGGTCAGGGCAGGCTGAAGACTAGCATTTCCAGGAACAAGCCGAAGGTCAGGGCAGGCTGAAGACTAGCATTTCCAGGAACAAGCCGAAGGTCAGGGCAGGCTGAAGACTAGCATTTCCAGGAACAAGCCGAAGGTCAGGGCAGGCTGAAGACTAGCATTTCCAGGAACAAGCCGAAGGTCAGGGCAGGCTGAAGACTAGCATTTCCAGGAACAAGCCGAAGGTCAGGGCAGGCTGAAGACTAGCATTTCCAGGAACAAGCCGAAGGTCAGGGCAGGCTGAAGACTAGCATTTCCAGGAACAAGCCGAAGGTCAGGGCAGGCTGAAGACTAGCATTTCCAGGAACAAGCCGAAGGTCAGGGCAGGCTGAAGACTAGCATTTCCAGGAACAAGCCGAAGGTCAGGGCAGGCTGAAGACTAGCATTTCCAGGAACAAGCCGAAGGTCAGGGCAGGCTGAAGACTAGCATTTCCAGGAACAAGCCGAAGGTCAGGGCAGGCTGAAGACTAGCATTTCCAGGAACAAGCCGAAGGTCAGGGCAGGCTGAAGACTAGCATTTCCAGGAACAAGCCGAAGGTCAGGGCAGGCTGAAGACTAGCATTTCCAGGAACAAGCCGAAGGTCAGGGCAGGCTGAAGACTAGCATTTCCAGGAACAAGCCGAAGGTCAGGGCAGGCTGAAGACTAGCATTTCCAGGAACAAGCCGAAGGTCAGGGCAGGCTGAAGACTAGCATTTCCAGGAACAAGCCGAAGGTCAGGGCAGGCTGAAGACTAGCATTTCCAGGAACAAGCCGAAGGTCAGGGCAGGCTGAAGACTAGCATTTCCAGGAACAAGCCGAAGGTCAGGGCAGGCTGAAGACTAGCATTTCCAGGAACAAGCCGAAGGTCAGGGCAGGCTGAAGACTAGCATTTCCAGGAACAAGCCGAAGGTCAGGACATGGATAAACTTCAAGGAATTCAGCTTCTAGAGCAAAAGGCATCTAACTTAGGAAACCATTGCTCGGGCGGCAACCTGTGAGCTGCACTGGGTTTAAATAGAGTAACAAAAGGGAGGAACCACAGAACTGGCCACTGACCGCACTGATTGGTTGAGAAGCTGAATAAGAATCAGTAGGGGAGGTCGGCTGATGCCTAAAGCTGCCATACTACTGCAAGTTAGCAAAAGAGCACATGTATGGAGGACTACAAGCAACAGCACAGCTCTGCATGCCTGGAGAACCGGGGGTAAGAGGTTTGCACATACTTGTAGAGCTACAAGTGACAGCACATCTGCATTGCTGGGTTAAC
>NW_017306954.1:86384-101278 GCF_000935625.1 Nanorana parkeri | reverse complement strand
AAAAATAAAAAAAAACAAAGGTGATAGTGAGGGACTCTGAGAATGGCAAACCTAGGTGTGTACATCTTGCTTCACAAGGAAGTAAAACAGATTCCTTGCCCGGGGTTGAGCACTGAGATAAATACACAGATACTGTAAAATGACCTATGTGCTATGGGTATAATAAATGTCATATGTCCCTAATGCAGACACTACTACCTCTTTAAAATTGGTCAGCTGATGAACGGATGGTGAAAGTATTGCCGCAGCCAACTCAAAGTGTAGAAGTTGCAGAAGGAAGCACAGAGGTGGACAGCGGCTGCGGCAGACTAAACAGACGGGGAAAGGCCGACATGTGCTTCGTACTGAAAGCAGCTGGATCTCAGCTACACAGATGGACATTGTGCAACAGATTGGACTCCTGCTACAAAGAGCAACAGGAGGGAGAGGGATTAAGTGCGCAGCATGTGAAGGTGGCAGCATTAGCTCCAGAGCGGGACAAGAATGGAGTGCAGTTATATATAGTAGAAGAGAATATATAAACAGTGTAACATTGTTGCAGAACAATCAGATATCAGACATTTTGAAGCCGTGTGTGTCTGAGGCTCCATTTGCACGTATTTGGCTGTACCGATACGCCCTAAACAGAGAATACATTCCTCTACTGGCGCAAACATTGCGGGGACCGTGGGGATTAAAAAATGTTGGTGTTTTCGTCCCACAGGGTCTTCCGCGCGGAAAGCTGTGCGGGAAACGCAAACGCTATATGTGAATGGAGCCTAAGGCCCGGTTCACACCTGGGTGTTTTGTACCGCGTTCCTACGCTCTGCAAAACGCTCAAACACCGAAATCCCATTATTTCCTATGGGTATGGTTCACACCTGGGCGTATTACAGGCCGTATGAACGCGCTACAAAGCACCCTACGCCCAAAGAAGTACAGGAGCTTCCTTGGGGCGTTTTTTTCACGCGTTTCCATTGGGATACAGCCAAGTAGCCCTCGGAAACGCGTGATTGTCACGAGTTTTTTTACCACGAAACGCGCGACAAACGCGCATATTCGATACGCCTAGGTGTGAACCCAGCCTTAGTAGCTAGACATATGGAGAGATAAACATATGCACATAAGGATAGATGACAACCAGGAACAGGTATGAGAGGAAGCAGAGCCGTAGCCAGCTCCTTTTGCGCCCGAGGCAGGAACAGAAAATTGTCCCCTCCAACAGACGGGTGCGTTATACAACGCCACGCACTGCCCGCTGGATGGCGGCGCGCATGCGCAGAATGCGCTGCTCTCCAAATCCAAAATAGCATACAAATTTGTTTCGTTTGACGAAACTAATGAAAACATTTTTAGTTTCTGTTTGCTACAGCCCTGTGAGGAAGATACGATTCACATGGAGAGGAAGACTGAATGCAGACTCAGCTGCAAGAGAGTCCACGTAGAAATATCAAAACTTATATAACGTGGAAAGTGTATGAAAGCTGGGGAACTATTCTCATAACATGCAACCCTAAGATAACAGATGGTGCAACACCCCCACCAGGCTATTGTATTCTGACAGCAGCCGGTGAGCCACAGTCAGATCACCACAACAGTGGTTGCAGTCACTGTTCAGCCGATTTTTTCGGACTGTCCCCTTTTGTTGAATGGAGGGGTGCTGACTGGTCACACGCTGCTCGAATTTCGGTCAACCAGCGTAATTATTCCTTAATGTTAGCACCTAAAGGTGACACTTGCGACCCCTTGTACAGCAGAGCTAAAACTGACAGAAAGAGAAGCAGCACATGGAGCCAGCAAGTCCATGTGCTGACAGGGAACGTACTAATGAGGGGGAGAGAGCAAAATGACAGGGAGGCGAGCTCATCGGTCTCCTTCTCCTGCTTTCACTGTCTAGTCACAGGTTGGGGAAGGGACAAGACCTGTAACTATTACTTAAGTTACGTACAGAAAAATCAGGTCTCCTCAGGCAGAGATGAGCGGTGTCATTCCCAGAACTGGATGGGTAGGAAATACAAATATGCTGGCAGGTATGACAGCTCTCATATATGCATTCCATCTGTGTCCTCTTTACAGCTTTAAAGGGGAAGTGACTGTTGGTAGCATGCGTACCATTAGACAAGCTGCAAAAGCGGCTTTTGCATCGGGTCATCCCTTACTCGGAGGAGAAGGGCTAACCCGCAGGTGCGGACCACAAGGACAGGTTTGGTCTAACAAGTTGATGGGTCCCACTCGGGGATGAGCCGGGGTTTTCTCTATATTTTACAATATATAATTTGAAGGTAATTTTATACGAGACAAGCTGTATAAGTTAATATGTTGAGAATGTTCTGGTTGTAATGTCGGAGGAATATTTCATTGCCCCACAAGTATTGCTATGCTGTTCTCTGTCGCGATGAATATTTCATTGACCCCATGAATATTACAATGTTGTTATCAGACACGATGCTATGCAATACTGTACTCAGAATTGTGTGACAATAAACTAAGTATTTTTAAAAAAAAGGGAAGTGGCATAATGTAATTTGTGACGAGGGTCCCCTCCCCCCCCACACACACACACACACACACACACGTGTCCCTCGTCGACAGGCGTCCCCCTCCAACAGATACGTGTAGTCATGTATTGCAAGACATTTTGGAGCGGTTCCAGTGCCGGTTTCTGGTTTGGACACTACCCCCAACTGTGGTCCCATTACAGGCCAGTTTGGACGTCCGCTCGTGGGGTATTTGTGCTTCATGATGACCTCTCATGTGAACGACATTCCCTGGAGGACGTGATTATCAGCGTAACGCGTTGAGAATAACCAGCTCCGCATGACGGATATAGCTGTTTGATATACAGTAAATCTTGAAGATCATAATTGGGACTGGAATTAGACTACCAAGGGATCATCAACTCTGCCATGTGCTTAGTAGTTGGTCTATATTAGACTGTTCACACATCATGAAGGACACATTGAGGGGGATTTATCAAAACTGGAGTAGACTAAATCTGGAGCAACAGCTGTGCAGGGCAACCAATCAGCTTCTCTCTTTTATGTTCAAATCTTAACTGAACAAACTGAAGAGAGAAGCTGATTGGTTGCCATGGGCACCTGCACTAGATTTTGATAAATTCCCCCGTGTTTTTAATGTATATATATTTGTAATAAAATTTTATTTCTATAGATATATAGTCATCTGTGACATCATTAGCACTTCCTATGAGCATCCCCCCCCCTTCCCATAAGAAGAAATAAATCGTTAAAAAAAAAACACATGGTCCCATAAAAATACGTTGGATGCTCTCACATAAATTAGCACAATGCCATATGGGATTTTAGCAATTGCAAACCTGTGAAAATGTTGTCACTGTGCCAACTTCTGTTGAAATTACCTAACTTGATCTTATCTTTATGTGACACTAACAATTTACGCAAACGGATCTTGTTTCCTGTGTGTGTACTAACGTCATGTTGAAAGAGGGAGAAAGTTCTTACATTAAAAACACAAACTTTGCCATTCTGCTGTGTAACAAAAACCAAATAACCATCGCACTGCGTCCCCACCATCGCACTGCGTCCCCTCCAGACGTTTTCAGTTATATTTTGTAATCCCGGGTTACCAACAAGATAGGTTCTGTAGGTTTGTTCTTAAGTTGAATTTGTATGTAAGATGGAACAGGTACATTTTTTAAGTGTAACTCCAGTCCAAAAAAGTTTTGGATAGCATAGGGAAGGGTTTACCCCCTGTAACGTTTGTTTTGCTGTGTGTGCCCCTGTTCAGAAGATTTCACCTCACTTTCTGTCCCTGTGACAATTGGATTTTGAAGATTGTAAACAAGGATTGGTGATAAAGCTTCAGTGGAGACACCTTTTTCCCCATGATAACTCTTACAAGAGTGAATTCCCCTTCCTAGGGGTAGATTTCCTCTCACTTCCTGTTGTCTCAAGGACAGGAAGTGAGATAAAATCTTTCTAATGAGGATACAGACAGCAGTAAAAACCTCACAGTGACCTGGAAGAAGAGGCGGGCACCCCGTCATCTGCACGTCTAACAAGAGCAAACTTCCTGTAATGTACGTACAGCACTATGAACCAAACCCAAAACGGCGGGCACTCCTCGTTGGCTGGAGCGCGGTAGCATTACAACGACTGAAATGCTGCGCGGTACACTTTGGCGGCAGCCTGGGACCCCATGCTGTACAGTAATAGCCTCCGTTTGTAAGTAGGGGTCGTATGTAAGTTGGATGTTTGTAACTCGGGGACTGCCTGTAAATATTTGGGGTGGTACAAATTAGGTAAAAATTGAGCTGCACAAAATTCCAGGAAAATATGGATTTTCTACCTAATCGGACGCTTGCAAATTAAAGTCTTGGCAAAAATGTATACAGCTACTCCTCACTTAACGACCGTTCGGACTGATGACCAGAACAAGAACTTGGGTATTTATTAGGGCTGGTACTGATTCAAAATTTTGTGTTCGATTAAAAAAAATGTTGATTCATTGATTAATTATAACGCACATACAGATCCAACTACATTGGCCTATACACATACAGCACAGCAATGAAGTAATACAATGAACGAGGATCACACTAATCCAGCACGTTAATAATCTCACGTGCCCCACTCAATAAGGCCGCCGCTTAAGTGGGGCAACTCAGAATAATAACGTGCTGGATTAGTGTGATCCTAGTTCATTTTATTACTTCATTGCTGTGCTGTATGTGTATAGGCCAATGCCTTGGCTGGCGCTCTCGTAGAAAGTTTCTTGGGCAAACTCACCGGCCCAAGTGGCTCCGTCGGCTAACGAAGGGAAGGGGGGAGGAGTCCGGTGACGTCACGGACATCGAAGTCACCGGACTCCTCCCCCCTTCCCTTCGTTAGCCGACGGAGCCACTTGGGGATGGGGGGAGGAGTCTGGTGACGTTGATGTCTGTGAGGTCACCGGATCTCCGACGGGACTCCCGGAAGCCGGCAGAGAGGTGAGTGTTTTCATTAGCGATCAAAATAATTTTAATCAATCAAAAAGTTTAACAATTAAATCGAGAAATTAATCGTTAATTTCCGCAGCCCTAGTATTTATTGTACGCAAACCTAAGTAATCGACCATTCATATTTGCGACTAGCCCTCCGACCGGTCAGTATTGTACACTGTGCAAGAACTTGGGTATTTATAGTATGCAAACCCAAGTAATCGACCAGTTAGACTTACGACCAGCTCTCTGAACGCTCAGTATTGTACACTGTACCGTATATGTTGGAGCCCATTTCCTCTATTCCTCGCTTGACGACCTGGTCATTAGAACGGAACTCGGTCGTTAAGTGAGGAGTATCTGTACTACTTCAGGTAGACCACAAAACCCAATAATTAAGGTGCACAGCTGAGGCATCTATGAAAGAAAATTCTTATCCTTTTTGCCCCATTAAACCTAAACTGGCCCACCCCCTTCCCTCCACAGATGCAGGCTTACCTCAAACAGACAACCGTGGCCTCCAGCATTTGTTTACATCCAGCACCTAAAGTCACACTGTCCTGGCCACTCCTGTGCATTAGGGTCCCCGTGGACTTCTATGGGGCTGGGCTCCAAGGCTAGAGACATATGTAGATGGTCCTATGGAGGTCTATGCAGCTGTAATGGGCAGGAGCTGCCAGGAGAGTGAGACTTGTGGCGCTGGATGTAAACAAACACCAGAGGGCAAAGTCATGTAAGTATATAGCTGTGGAGGAGGAGGGTGGGTTAGGTTACAGTGATATTAAAGTCTAAATTCTATTACAGCCCCTTCACAAACGAATGCTTCCACATGTGTGCTCCCTACAGCCCTCCTAAAAAACCCCACATATGATATTTATACCCTCATATCAGTCATTGAACGTATTATACGTAGCTCATTTATATAATGCAATTTGTTTTGGTTTAGCTGGTTTGCTTTAAAGAAGAACTCTAGGTAAAGTTAAAAAAACACTTACCCTTACGGTGGGGCTACCCATGTGCTGCTTGTTTTGTTTAGGGGGCTCAGATAAAGCAAATATACTTACCTGATGCTCAGTCCTACGGCAGTCAGCACTCACCTCTCCCTCTGCATTCCAGCTATTGTCCCACAGGCGTCCTCACATCTAATGCAAGTTAATGGACCTGTATTAGACGTGATGAGGTCAGCGGTCCATAGACTCCCAGAACACTGAGAAGAGGCTGCAGGGATTGGTCTAGCAAGGAAGCCGGAGGGCCTGAGGATCAGGTGAGTAATACAGCTTTATTTGAGACCCATAGGCCCCATTCACACTAGGGCAGTAGTAGCGTTACAGTGCGATTTTTGAAAGGGCGTTCAGCTGTCAGCACTGCAACGCAATTAAAAACGCCCAAAACTAGCTGATCAGCGTGTTTTCATTGAAATCTATATGGAAAACGCGCTGATCGGCTTAACAAAAGTAGCTCAGGGAGCATTTTGGGCGGCAGGCGGTTTGGATCGCGCAGATCCCCTCCCTTGCATGAACGGTCCCCATAGGAATGTATGGAATTGTTCATGTACGCGTTTCAGCGTGGAAAAATCCACATGACCGAACCACCCTGGTGTGAATGGGGCCTTAAAAAGGAGAACTATGAGGCGAGTGCTTTTCACTCACCTCATAGTTCTAGCCGACCTGTGACAATGAGACTGTCACAGGTCGGCTCAGTAGATCGGGAGGTGAGCGAACATATACCGGCGTTCGCTCACCTCTCGATCCTGTCACGGCTCTCTGCCGTGACAGGGGAGGGACTGGATTCCCCCCTCCCAGCTCCGATCTGCCAGCGCTGACTGGCGGATCGGACAGGGAGGGGGCGGGTACAGCTGGCTCTGCCTCTAGATAGGCAGAGCCAGCTGTCACTCGCGCAGCTGGGCGGATCTCGACATCGATGTCGGGATCCGCTCCGGCTGCGGCATCTCAGTATACCGCAAGCTGTAGCCTAGGGTGACGGGAGGACGCTAGTTTGTGTCCTCCCGTTACCCTAAGGAGAACTATGGGGAAAAGACCTGACCCCATAGTTCTCCTTTAAGCAAAACAAGCACTTAACCCTTGCATTGTGGAGAAAGCACGACTAGAAGGCTAAGTTTTCTGTTTACCCAGAGTTCTTTAAGAAGTTACCCCCAAACATTATCTTTGGTGACACAGAGCACAGATGACAAGACACAGAGGCGTAGTGCCTTCCATACTCACATTCTTGCTTGAAGGTGAAATACTCTGTTAAGTGTCGGCACTCATGGTTCCCTCGCAGGAGAAACAGGGTTTTGGGGTGAATCATTTTCAGGCTCCAGAGGTAAAGCACACACTGATGGGAGACAGAATCAATAACAATTGTTTAGAAGTCAGCTACTTACACACATGCAGACATTGTCTTGTATAGAAGATGAACCCAAAGAGTCTGAGGAAACAAAGCCGATTCTTCCAGGACATTATTTGAAAAATAAAAGAAAGAACGTGACTGGCTTCTAGGACTACAGAGATGGACACCGGCACTCCAGGGCAAGTCAAGTACACCTATTTATTCACGTACATGTTGCAAAGCAAGAGCACTAGGTGCAACGTTTCGATATCTCACAACTTGTTTGCCTGATGAAGGGGATCCTGTGAGACCACGAAACAATGCACCTAGTGTTCTTGCTTTGCAACATGTACGTGAATAAATAGGCGTACTTGACTTGCCTTGGAGTGCCGGTGTCCATCTCTGTAGCTATATATTTTGGCGGTTGCCATCCACAGCACCCATTTCTTCACTGATGGAACAGCAGTTCTGAGTGCAATGGGTATTTGGACTTTATCTTGGCTTCTAGGACTGACATGAACAGGTTTTCCTTTAGATAAATTAGGTCTGCGGCACACTTCATGGTGCTCTACATTTCACTGACCTCTATACTGAAGTATCCTCGGTCCACGTAGTCCCCCAAGAAGAGGTAGCGTGTGGTGTGAGGAGAACCGCCAACCTCAAACAGCTTCATGAGGTCAAAGAACTGCCCGTGGATATCTCCACACACTGCAAGAGGGGGGAAAAAAGCATGCAAGGTGTCAGACATGTTCTTAGGTCTTTGACTAAGAGACCGAATGTGCTATACATTAGGAAACTATACTGCTGGGTTTGTATCTCATTTGTTTATTTCAGTGCTGGAAGCTTCTTGTTAGTTCTTCATCGCTTGCTTTTACTTTATGTTCTAGGAAATGTGAAACGGCAAAAAGTCATGGCCAGGAAGGACGCCCTCTTGATCCAATAGACACGTTTGCTTGCAGATTCTAGCACTGTTGCAGGAAGACACAAAGCCATTCTGAGCCTGGTGAAGGGGACCCTGTGCGGCTTGAACTGGAATGACTGTACTCCATTAATAAATGGACTTTTGTTGATCTCACTTAAATATTGTGCTAGTGACATCCTTTTATAACTTGTATATCTTCACGGCCCCATCCGTGTTCACTACGAGCACCCACCAGGATTTCAAGGAACATCCTAAACCGGTAAGGAGTGCAGTATGACACCTACATATTACTCATGATCAGGTAGACATGCTTGCTTGCAGATTCTATTACTGTTGTAGGAAGACACAAAGTCTCCAACGCTCCAAGTAAATGTGAAGACAGCCTCATAGGAGTCAAAGAATACCAATGTTTTGGGGCCTTGCAGGGTTCCTTTCTCAAGACAATAGTGCCATTATCGATGGTCCATGCAAGACCCAAATGTCGGTACTGTCTCACGTGACGCTGTCTCCACAACAAATGTGTATCAGGCCTCAAAAATTTCCACTCGCCCCCTTGCAATTTGCATGGGGGCGAGTGGAAATGAAGTAATTGAGTCATGCACTCGATCATGGACCGAATACCCAACTCCTGGAGGCATCCCAGATGGCTTACCCGTATGCTGCCGCCCACAGCAGTGCACCTTCCCATGTTAAAGGTGGCTGGATGACAGCAGCCATCTTTACTAAGGTCCGATGTTCGAATGATAGAACATCCGCGCCCAGTGGCTCGCCATCCTGAGTTCTCTGCAATGGTTCCATCGTAGCGTTCATAACCACTTCCATATTTAGGTCACATGCCACGGACAGCGGAGCTACTCCCGTAGCCAATCATAGCATTCCCTTTCACTCCAGTCGCCAATCAGAAACCTCTTTTTTCCCGCGCCAATCACTCAAGACGCTGACTGGGCCCTCTAATAAGAGGCGGGCGGTAATTGGCTACTTGGTCCTGTGCTGTCCGGGATCAATGTAGTAGGTGAGTAGTGGAGGCGAGAGAGTGCCAGGTGGCTGCGGTGGGACGTAACAGGTGAGCGGGGACGATTCTGTCCGTGTGATTAAGCTGTTATTAGAGCTAAACCCAAGTACGTCAGCCATTTCCGGAACTGTACAGGACCATACAGGGTGCCTACCCGCTTATTAACCCCTTGAAGCCCGGGCTGTACCCTGTCCTGGTGTTCTATCATTCCAGGGCAGGGCAAGGCAACTGGTGGCGAGTAACTTTGAAGGCCTGGCTAGTAGCTCAGGACCTGACATTCTGAGCCCTGGTGTACATGATACGCATTTACTTGAAACGCTGGTGACTTTGCATTCTCCTGTCTGGTTTTGGCATGACACCCACCACCTGTTTCTCTCATTTCGAGGCACCAACCGTTCATCTCAACACCGTCCCGCTGGCGTAACACATATGTGCGTCACCCCAACAGGTGGCCTTTAACACCAGCTGTGGGGATATATACTTTAGCTATCCCACTAATCTGTACTGAGGGCATGATCACTAGCGCACTCCCAGCACACGGACCAAGTTGTCACTAACAGCTCCAAATAACAGACTATGATTGAAAGCCGGTTGGACAGGCCACCAATCACGTGACTGCAGTGATAGCCAATCACATGATCAGGAAAGTCCCCCTCGGAATCCCAATGTTAAGATCTCCCAAAAGGGTTTGCTGGGAGTAGGTGGCAAGGGTTCAGGTTGAATACAGTGAGTAGCTTCAAAATCTGGGCTTTACTATTATTGATGTATACAGGCCAACAGAGATTATATGACCATGAGAAAGCTGCTTCCATTATTGTAAAGGTGTTAGTCAAATAATAAGACAATGCGGTAATTGCCATAAGATGCTTCAATGGTCATGAGATGTGCTACTAAAATAATATCAAGTCATTACATTGATGAACGTCATTGACGGACCCTGTGTTCAAATGATGATACTAGATCTACCAGTCTGAGCAAGAGGTGAATGAAGACGTGGCCAACTTGCCTGTGATGGGGGCCTCCACTTCAAGCATGGTTTTCTCTTGTCGTAGAATGGCTGCTCCCTCTCGAATTATACGTAAAGCCACCTCTTCCTCCAGTCTCCCCTCCTTGATCAGGTGATTCTTCAGCGTTTCCAGCTGAGGACGGCCTTCCACAAAAACCTCATTCATAGTCAGTCGTCGCGTGGGCGGAAAAGGGACGGCTGCAAGGCAAAGTAAGACATTACAGAAGGACCAGACTATATAGACTAATCTATAGAGTACAGACTACAAGAGGCGACTATGCAAAATAAAAAAAAGGAGCACAAGGGAGAAAGCAAACTGGATCAAACGTATCTTCTGAGAGAAAAAAAAACAGTCGATGAATCAGTGTCCTCCTCTCCTTCAGCCTGCCTACAAGAACACCAAAGAGGGAACGCTCAATGCATTCATGCCTAATGTCCATGTCAGACACCTACATGAGTCTTCAAGTCACATGTGGCACCCGACAATGACCAATGGTATAAATCCAGGTTAGACCAAATCAAGTAGAATTCATAAGTCAGGAGGACCTAGGAACAAGCAGGCCACATCTCCAGTCATCGAGAACAAAGATGGCTCAAAACATTAGGATCTACATGATGTTTTAGGTTCATTGATTACCTGGATCCAATGTTCTGTTCAGGTACATCTGGCCTACACTGGACATTGTGCCCTATAAACTATAAATTATAATATACACACAATTGTGTCCCATATGTCCATACACCAGAATCCCCAGATACGGAACAAAATTCCAAACATTGATGGGTCCGGGCCATGTCTAGGTTCATGGGATCTATTGCGGCAGTGTTGGGCAGAATGCTGCATGTAGTAAGTTGTACCCCACTGATCACCAATGCTGAGGGAAGGAATGTTCCTCATTGACCATCAACGAGGGGTGGTGGGGGATAGTACTCCAGTATATCTGGCAATGCATTGGTCGAATTTTGGACAGCACGCTGCCTTTCCCCCCGGATTCGACAAAAGTCTATTTTATTAATTGACTTTTGTGGAAGGAGCCAGTATGAAAAATCTCAGCTAAACAAGGACTGCAGCCAATCAGAATTCTATGAGATGGGGAAATGGACCATTAATATAATATGCTAAACCTCACAATGAATGGCCAGCCCTACCATCAACAGTGGGGAAGGTGGGATTGTTGGAAAGCTTGGGGAGAACATGGTAAGGGGGGGGGGGGTTTCCTCATTGATGACCGATACTGGGGCAGCGGGGCATTTTTGTCTGCCCTAGCCCACCACCAGGGAGGGCATTTTCATCTCTTTCTGTCCACCAATGGCATGAAAGCTTTCCCTGTAACGGACTTCTGACAGCAGGGTATTTTTCCTCTAAATGACTTGCAATATAAAAGGGCACCATATTGCATACTCCTGACCACTGCACTCTGTTCCTGATCAGTGCACTATATATACACCATGACCGAATTACTCTATATGCTATGTTGTACATTACATACCCATTTTCAATGTGTTTATTGTCTCAACAGTTGCTGGTTGCTAAGAAGTCCCATCGATTCTAAATGAAGGTCTTTTTTAGGGTTCAAACTGTTATCCATATACACCGATAGTGAGAAGTCCTATTGTATATATGACATCTATATATACCGCACACTGCACCCTATATACACCGATATACAGAGAAGTCCTATTGTATATATGAGATCTGTATACACCGCACACTGCGTCCTATATACACACAGATATACAGAGTAGAGAAGTCCTATTGTATATATGAGATCTATATACACCGCACACTGCGTCCTATATACACCGATATACAGAGAAGTCTAATTGTATATATGAGATCTATATACACCGATATACAGATGAGAGAAGTCCTTGTATATGAGATCTATATACTGCACACTGCGTCCTATATACACCGATATACAGAGAGGTCCCATTGGATGATTTATGTATACATATATTATATAATATATATATATTATATAAAGGGAATTCGGTGACACTGACATACAGAAGAGAGAAGGAATTCAGGGTTTTACCTTGCAGCAAATAAAGATTTTAATGTAATAAAAGGAGGGAATGAATCCAGCACAAAGGAACAATAAATCAGAGCCGCTCACACAGAAAGTTGCATCCATAACGGAGACAAAGACACACACACACGATGTGCCCGCTGGTGCCGAGGAACACACCATTCCCAAATATAGGGTCTGTCTGTGCAGTTTCTGTGGCAATGCCAAGGGGCTGTCAGTGTGTGAGGAGCAGGGTGCTAATTACATGGCAGGAAGAGAATCAGCCCCCACAAGACATGGCTGCCCGCACTGCACAAGTGTATGTGTGTGGGATAGAGAAGTGTACATCCCAGATAAACACAAGAACATGCGGCGTAACCCTTCCATGGCTGAATCCTGCAGACAACAATAACGTCTGATCTGAGCACATGCTGCGCCGCGGCAGTCGCAGGGTAAAGGTGGTCATAGACGTCTCTGATATGTGACCGGTCGAGGTAAGAGCGTCAAGATCATCAAATAAAATACGGAGCGATGCAACACATACAGTATGGATTGAAAATACGATCGATTTATTGTAAACGATCATTTAAATTGATCGGTCAGGTGCAGATATTTCCTTGATCAATTAAAATTCTACCTCGGAGGATCGGCTGGCCAGCGCCGAAAGGCGCCGGCCACACTTCACAATGCGTGAACACACATTGTTGGCGCATTCATGCGGCAAAGAAGTTGATGCAGCATTTTCAGCCGCGTTTTTTTGACCACACGTTTGTTTTGTGCCTTTTACCGGCCAAGTTTGGGCTGCCATGAACGAGTAATGTCACCGCAAGCACGTTGCACATTTTTGACATAGAAGATTGCAATAAAAAGGAAGTGACCACAATTTCGTCAAAAGCAAAGTGTATGGGCGGCCGAAAGTTTGCTGCGCTTGACTCGCTCAGACTGGAACTAGTAAGGGAATAGAGCAATGAAGTGATCACATGTGTAAGAAAGAAGCTCTCATGGTTCTCTTACCATAAGTCATGTGACCCACTGCAAATTTGGCGGCCGCATGAATGTTTATGGCCCGACAACACACACAACAGTTATGGTGATCAGGTAAGGGAAAAAGCCACCCAAAGTCCAACGCTGGCCTCCCATTATAATAAAATATGTGCTGCATCTGCAGTTTTCTCTTCACCTAATGCAGTCTCCTGCGACGGTGTGGCAACAATACTGCACCGCTCCTGAAAACAGAGCAAAGTTTCCCCTCTCATGTAGGCTTTGTCTGCATGCAATACAGTGGGATGAGGAGATGTTGGAGGGGGCTTTGTTAGTAGCATGGGCACCACTGTAGCTTGTCAGCAGTGGCGTCACAGGGGGGTACGGGCCGCACCCGGGTGACACCAAAATTACTGACAGTCATTTCAGTGTCACCCCCCTCTAAAAAGTCGGCACTCGGTCATGGACCGAGCGCCGGACAGTTTCGAGAGAGAGGAGGGGACCCGGCGGCATACCTTATCCCGCAGGGTGACCGTCCCCACCTCTCTGCTGACGTCCATCACCAAGATGGCCGCCGGCAGGTATCAATAAGATTGTCGCGCATGCGCGATGACCTCATTGCACACGTGCGCGGTGACGTCACGGTGGGGTGTCACCCAGTAACTGCTCCGGGTGACACCAGCCCTCGGGACGCCCCTACTTGTCAGTCATCACCTGACCAAAACTAGCCCTACCCACTGCTTTCTAGATTGACAGCGCTGCCTCTGCTGCTGAAACCTCCCGCTAAAAAGAATTTTGACGCCATCAGAAAGGCATAAAAACTACAACAACAACAAAAAAAATTCTAAGGATCATTAAAAAAGATAGAAATACATCCAATGGGGGGTCCTGGAGGGTGGGTAAGCTGGTGTTCCACTTTACATTCCCTTCTACTGCATGATGGTGGACACGCAGCTCAAAACAGACCTTCACTCCCTACAAGAAATGCCTCTCTAATCAGACCGCCATCTCTGGGAAATAGACGTGACTACGGCTGGTCATGAGTGACTCTTAGGGCTGAAGAACATTGCATGCCGATAGAGACCGGAGGTTGGCTTCAAGGTTGCAGATAATGACAAAAATCGGTCCCTGTGTGCCGTTCAGGCTTCATCACCCCCTCAGCTTCATTTGCTTCACCACACCAACATTACAAAGCGGTATTTCTGTCACAGACCAAATTCCTCCATTACCTTTTCTACCTTGAAATAAGTTTCAGGTCTCAGGGAACTCCTGCCGATAATTCTTATATCTACAGATCACAAGACATTTGCGTAAACAGAACGTTGTTGATCTACGAATAGGTAAAATCATTAGGAACGCGTCACACTTAGCACATTGGACGCCCAGGGCTGCTCTATATGACATTATTTTAGTACATATGAAAAATATTTATGAAGCTAATAATAATTGTAGCGCTCGCTAACATTGGTGGTCGGTGGAAAATGGACGCCTTACAGGTAGCTGAAAAGATCATTGGTGTCAGTGGTAGCTTCTTCGAGCGGCAGAAATTGCTCACTGCTCAACCTCTAGAGCAGTCATTCTCTACCAGGGTGCCTTCTGGATTTGTCAGGGGTATCTTCAAATTGCCTTTAAAATGGGCAGGGCTCTGATGTGAAGGGGGCAACTGATATCAGGGGGACGGGGGTGGGGCTCTG
>NW_017306954.1:84829-86374 GCF_000935625.1 Nanorana parkeri | reverse complement strand
AATAGATGACGTGGCTAGATGAGCCATGCCCAGCCTCACTACCTTAAAATAATTGACTGATTTTAGAAGATGCGCACTGCGGTTCAGGTAAGTGGGGAGGGGGAAGGGGGGCGGTTAGGGGATGCCGTAGGTGACCATCCTATATATAGGTGTAACCTGAAATATGGTCTACAGGTGAACTACAAACTTAACATTGTATCTTAATGACTGGCAGCTATCTGCGTATGTAATCATTACTCACTGATCTTCACCTATGCTCTTCCATGATACTCCATGGGAATGGCGAGTCTGCATCTGAGCTAACGCAAGGTTTATTACCGCCAGGATGTGATGGTGTTCAGGCTCGGCCATTAGGTGCTCGGGGCTAAGTACTGCATTTTGGGGGAAAAGGGGAGACGGCCACACGCTCCCCGATACTGACATGTACTTTTAAGGGTATTTCCAAGGGCTCTGGCAGGAAAATGGAGTAGCAGGAGAGTGCGGGGAGAGTAGAGCCGGCCCAACACAATGCGAAATTCACACAGTGGGTGCCGCTGTCACCAGCAATCCATCCGGCATCCCTTGATAAGATCAAAGGAGCCATATGGAAAATCTTCAGTTGAACAGTATATGCAGGCAGGGGCGTCCCCAGCTTTTTGTCGCCTGAGGAAGCAGTGGGGGGAAAAGTGCGGCGTCAAGCTGAGCTCCTGGCAACCAATGACATCACTGGTTGCCATGAGCCCGTCAGGATGCCGGCAACAGAGCCCCAGATTGCCAAGAGCTGGGTGGAGAGAGGTGTACGGCCTTCACACCTCTCCCCACCCAACTTAGCAATCTGGAATGCATTGGCAGGGGGGCTACAGGCACACCGCTCTGCTTGCTGCTCCAAAAGGGAGATGCCTCGGGCTGCCTCACTATATGGCCAATCAGCTGCAAGCAACACTTGGGTATCCCAAGAGTGGCCGCTGTAAGAATACAATTGAATCTGCAGGGGATTCCTCCATCCACGCTGCCTAATGTTGATGGAGGAATCTGGGATATTTTTTCAGTTTGTCTTCAAAGGCTAAACGAAAAAAATAGTACAGTGTATGGCCAGCCAAAGAATCGTAGTATGGATGGCGGTGGTGATGGTGGTGATGGAAATGGTGGTGGTGATAGTGATGGTGGTGATGATGGTGGTGCCCTATCAAGAGGACCTGATTTTAATGAAATTTTGACTTCAAGCGTTATTAAAATGTATCCAATCTGCAGCTTCTTATGTATTTCTAAACAGTACCAAGAATTGAAATGTTGCTTCCTTGATGCCATGGCAACACTGGGCGCATTCCAGATCAGAATCAGTGAGGGCAAACCATCCAGCACAATAACATGAGAACACGGCACTTGGGCTTTAGAAGAAGATTTGCAATGATTTGTGGTTTTTCTTTTTCTGGCATTAGCGTTGTCGTCAGAATCCATTTCACCTCGATGAGAGTTATGGTTGCAGACCTGGAGCTCATTGTACAGGGGCGGCACGAGCCTGTACAGCATCAATAGCACCGTAACCCCCGCCCCCCCCCCCCACAC